>NW_015159750.1:445244-481760 GCF_001447785.1 Gekko japonicus
CCCTCAAGTGGCGTGGCCCCGCCCAGCGTGTGACGTCACTTCCGGCGATGCTCCGGCAGCGCGCGCGCGCTTCGCACGCGCGCGCACACACATTCCCAACCGGCTCCCGGAGCAGCAGGACGCTCCCCCGCCAGTACGTTTTTTACATTTGGCAACCCTAAGCACTCCCAAACTCCTAACCTCCAACGCTGGCACCAATGGCGCCCCATTGAAAGTCAGGAGTGGGATCCCTAACCCCGGTCCACTCCGACTCAGGCACAGGACCTCCATCTTTGTTAGACTCAGTTTCAGTCGGCTCAGCCTAAGCCAACCAGCCACGGCCTGTAAAGCCCGGTCCAGATCTTCCGGTTTGGAGTCTGACTGACTGCCCAACAGCAGATAGAGCTGGGTGTCATCCACGTATTGGTGACAACCCAGCCCATGCCTCCGGGCAATCTGGGCAAGGGGGTGCATATAGATTTTGAAAAGCATTGGGGACAGCACTGCCCCTTGAGGCACACCACAATCCAGTGGGTGGGATAGCTGTTCCTCTAGCGCCACCCTTTGTCCCCAACCTTGGAGAAAAGAGGCAAGCCATTGCAAGGCTAGCCCCTGAATCCCCACGTCAGCAAGGCGGTGGGTCAGTAGCTGATGGTTGACCGTGTCAAACGCAGCCGACAGGTCCAACAACAACAGCACTGCCAATCCGCCTTGATCCAGATGCCTCTGGAGATCATCCTCGAGGGTGACCAGAGCCGTCTCCGTCCCATGGGCCGGGTGAAAACTGGACTGGAAGGGATCTAAGATGGAAGCGTCATCCAAAAAGTCTTGTAGCTGACCTGCCACTGCCCTCTCTATCATCTTGCCCAAGTAGGGCAAGTTAGAAACCAGCCGATAGTTGGCCAATTAGAATAGTGAGAAAGATCTATGTGACTGAACCAGCTTCTATGTCGGTTTCATCTTTACAATTTGACCTAATTGTGAGTCACCACTGGATCAAAGGACCACAGTGGTAGAGCATCTACTTGGCATGCAGAAGGTCTCTGGTTTAATCCTCAGCATCTCCAGATAAAAGGATAAGTTAGCAGGTGATGTGAAAGACCTTTACCTTGGACCCTGGAGAGTCACTGCCAATTTGAACAGACAATATTCAACTTTAGGACCAATAGTCTGACTCAGAATAAGGCATCTTAACATGTTAATGTGAACGAATGAATAAAAGGACCATATCTGTATACTAAAGACCATATACTAAGGGATATCTTAAGCAGAGAGTGGTATATGGAGGAGCCTTGTTAGGTTTTCACTGCAGACCAAAGAATATGTTCAGTAACTGAGAACCAGAACCTAAAATCTTTCATGGCTGGAATCAGATTGGATTTACATTATAGAAGGATGACACAGAGGCTATAGTGTATGTTATGTATTGAGATGTATATAACTGCCTTGTGAACTGTGCCATTGAGATGCCATGTTAAGCTTCGCCCTGGGCTAGGATCCTAATGTAACCAATAGGAGCCCTAGCCCAGAATATGTTTGCCAATCACCGTGCAGAGCGGGATCGCTTGTGATTGGTCCTTATTGCTTCAACCTCATAGGTTGCTTATTGTACAGTGGGTGTGGCTACATTAGCCGGGAATGTTTAAATACAGAGCAGCCAGTGCTTGTCCTTTGGCTCGAGGGGTTCGGATGATGGCCTGTTAACTCCATCTTTGTAACAGGGTGGTGCTTGACCTTTTAATCGCCTGGAATTCTGTGGGGGTGAGAGCCAGTTTGGTGTAGGAGCACCGACTCTAATCTGGGAGAACTGGGTTAGATTCCCCACCCTTCCACATGTAGCTGCTGGCATGATCTTGGGTCAGTTACAAGTTCTTTCAGAGCTGTTCTCTCAAGGGCAGTTCCTGAAAGAGCTCACTCAGCACCACCTTCCTCCTCCTCCTCCTTTGCAACCCTTATCTTCAAAGCCTGATTTGTTTTCTCTCACCACAAGACACCAGGTGCAAGATGGCCTGGCTCATCTCAATGTTTGGGATAGCTTGATTAATCATTTCTTGACTGGTAGCCAGCACTTAGGATACAGGATGCTCAGTTTTAGCTATGTGTTTTGTCTTGGATTCTGGCAAGCTTCGCTGTGTGTGTGTACTCGAGGCCCACTGTATGGGAGCATAGCCTGCTATTTCAGTTTGATGCTTTATTGAGACCTCCTTGTAAGCAAACCTGGATCTTGCATTATCATTTCCTTGGGATTTCTGTGAAACCTGGAGCTCCTGTCCGGAGCCCCAACCACCCACATAGCATTTCTAAATGGCCTGAGTTCAGCTCTAAAACGGCAGCATCATCCACAGGTCAGACCCCTGGATGTTATAACGTCTAGTTTGACCCTCAGGCTCCAGATTATTCCCAGGCCTGCTCATTATTTTGTGGGCACATCAAAAATTAGATGTTTGATTATTAGTACCATACCTACCTTTTCCTTCGCTAATATGCTCACTGCTGCTTCGGAAGGGAGACTCAAATTGTCAAAGGAGGGGAGTTAACTATTACTTCCTCCAGCAACTTCTCCCTGAACTTCAAGGCAGTCCCATAGTTTTGTAAATTAGCTTTTAAAGAAACCCACAAGGGAGCCTAGTCACGGAAACCTCATTAATCTGTCCATAACTAGGATTACAACAGCAGCAGCGACAAAGTTGCATTTCAGTGTCTGTCTGTAGCAGTAGAAAGAGCAAGAGGCCAGTTGTATCTTAAAGACTAACAAAATATGTGGCAGGGGATGAGCTTTCATGAGTCAGTGCTCACTTCTTCAGACTCATGAAAGCTCATAGTCTGCCACATAATTTGTTAGTCTGTAAGGAGCTGCGGTGGCTCAAGTGGTTAAGACGCTGAACTGCAGGCTGTGGAAGGTCAGTAGTTCAGCAGTTCGAGACCCGAGTGTGCCACATGATGGAGTGAGCTTCCGTCTCTAGTTCCAGCTCCTGCCAACCTAGCAGTTCGAAAGCAAGAAATTGCAAGTAGATAAATAGGTGCCACTTCGGTGGGAAGGTAACAGCGTTCTGTGCGCCTTGGTGTTTAGTCAAAGGAGGGGAGTTAATTATTACATGACCATGGAAACGTCTTCGGACAGCGCTGGCTCTTCGGCTTTGAAATGGAGATGAGCACCGCAACCCTAGAGTCGGATTCGACTGGCTTTTGAGCAAGAAAACCTTTGCCTTTACTTTAAGGTGCTACTGGACTCTTGCTGTTTCTACTGCTACACACAGACTAACACGGCTACCCATCTTGATCTAAGTCCATGTGCAGAATCTCACTTTATATTCTGAGTCAATTTAGAACTTCCCATTTAACTTGTAAATATATGAAGCCATGCAAGCTATGCAACTTGGTCATTACAAGATGATGATGATGATTATATGAGTGCTTTTAGGTGGATGTATTTCTATGTCTTTAAGTGTATGCATTGTAGGGGTTATGTTCTTTATTAATAATGGTATTCTGTGTTAATGCTTTTGGTGCTCTTTTAGAAAGGTGGGAGATAAGTTTCCCAAACAAATATCTGACATGGAGTTTTATCAGAACCACTAGTTTGAAGCAGGAACTTTGTGCGTGTAAAGCATCTAAGCTACTGCCAAAGAAAAGTCATAAAGGGCACAGATCTGTATCATTCCCAGAACTGTTCCAGTTTATTTTGTTTCAAACTGTCACAAGTCTAATAAATACTTTGAAAAAGTGAGGGATTGGAATGAGTTGTCATGGTGGAATTAGAGACAGCACTAAAAGCTAAGTGATTAATTGAATTTCCCATTCAGTTTGATAACTAAACAACAGTGATCAGAAAATATAGAGGGTTTTTAACATTACTGTTACTAAGGGGAGGGCTGGATCCATCCAGCTTTCCCACATTGACCCATCTCGCTACAGCTCCCATCCCATATGGCATTTGTCTATGCACTTCCCATGATTCTCAGCATAACGTGGTTTTTTTTGGGGGGGTGGTGGTGTGTGGACACCCCTCCTTCTTTTTCACCAGATGAAAAGCTGGCTGAATCCAACTTGGAGTCTGGGTAGAACAATTAATCTTTCATGAAAGGGATGGCCTGAAAGATAATTTGACACCTCTAACTTTCTCCATCATTCATTTTTATCAGTTTCTGCGGATAAAGCAGACACATGCTATTTCATTCCCTTACCCCCAGGGTCCCACAATACTTTGCCAGCACCGTCTCCTTTTTGGTGTGCTTTTTCAAAAGAAACTGAAAAAGAAACATGAAGGGAGGAAGAGCACCGGATGTCTTATAGAATAGGCAAGAACATGCCTTTGAAAAGGAGCAAATGTATCCCCTGGGAATGGTAAATGCAGTAAAAGTGTAAAGTAAATTTAAAGGGAGAGATCCTCGATAACAGGGAAATGGAAATATGTGCACGCACTCTGATTTGCAATCGCCAAACAGTTTTAACACTGCATTTATCGCACCTTTTTTAAGACACCTGTTGTGCTGCACTGATTAAGAGAGCTGTGAAATGCTTTAAATCTCAACTCAGCCTTGAAGTTGCTGAATGGCCTTAGATAAGCCACTGCCATGTACAAGTTACAGATGGGGTGGTCCATAGAGACCAGCTAACTGGTAACCAGCTGAGAGTATAGTGTGGGAGTGTATGTGTGTTGTGTGAGAGAGATACAACAAGAACACCAAAAGATAAGCAGCTCCAGGTAGGAGACTGAGGTGAACAATGATACATCTGTATGGTCAGGTGCTGACAAGGTCCTTACTCACTATGAAGAGACACATCTAAAGTTCTGAGGAAACAGTCCAAAACGCTGTCCCCCTTTTTGAGACAATTTTGACTGCACACAGCAGAGCTGAGGGCATTATCTGACCAAGCCAGCTGAGCAGTAGCTCAGAAACATGAGGAATATTTTAAACATTCTGAAGAGCTGTGTGTCCTTAAATAAACAGGCTTCCTATGTGTAATCGGGAACTATCAGGGATACCAGTGACACGGAAATAGCCTAATACACATATACCATTTGCACACATGTAGATGTTTTCACATGCTGTGGTGAAAGTGGATAGGAGAAAGGAGGCATTCTTCACAAATGGCTGTAATATTAGTCCTTTCCAGTCATCACGCTGAGACTCCTTTGGGTCGTGAAAGGCAGGGTATAAATCCAATCACTTCCTCCTCCTCTTCTTCTTCTAGGAGAACACACTACATGTTATCCACTCAATACTTGTGTTTGCCGGTTTTCCGGTTTTGGCAACTCATGGGTCGGACATGTCCCATCGAGCTCTGATGGAGATGTGCTGAGGCACGGCAGACAGGAGGAGTCCTGGATGCCCCCCCCCAGAGTAGGGGACTCCTGGCCTGGAGTGCTGAGGAAAGTCCTTTCTGAGGCAACGGCCGAGAAACTGGAAGAAGTGGGAAAAGACAGAATCTCAGATAATGGTCAACTGTTACAGCTCCAAATGGAAAGATCAATGTATGTCTTGTGCTTTCAAGGCATTCCAGAACAAAAAGGAGAAAATTTAAAAGTACTTTTAAGCGAAGCATTAACACCAATGACAGAACTTAAACAAGATGTACTGCAAAACGATATGGATGTGACTTATCAGACTTACTCAGATTTCATCAAGAAAAATAAGCTACCTGGTGAAGTATTTGTGAAATTCTCCAAGAGATCTACTAGAGAAGCTGTTTTGAAAGCCACATCTGGGAAAAGCTTGAAAGTAAAAGATGAAGAAGTGAAAAATTTTAAAGGATATCCCATTTGAGGTGAGGAAGCGAAGGCGACAATAAGAAGAAGAAGAAGAGGATTTATACCCTGCCCTTCTCTACCCAAGGGAGTCTCAGAGCAGCTTACAAACTCCTTTCCCTTCTCTTCCCCACGACAGACACCCTGTGAGGCAGGTGAGGCTGAGAGAGCTCTGACAGAAACTGCTCTTTTTCAAGGACAGCTGTGCCAGAGCTTGTGACTGACCCAAGGTCACATCAGCAGGTGCAAGCGGAGGAGTGGGGAATCAAACCCAGTTCTCCCATATTAGAGTCCGCACACTTAGCCAGTACACCAAACTGACTTAACTTTCTTCCCTCATAATAACTCAATTTCACACAGATGGGCATTTCCAGAAGGACTTGTGTTCAACTATAAAGGTAAGAAGACCAAAATTGACTCTGTTGAAAAAGCCAAAAAAATTTTGGAACAGCAGCCAAACCCGAACAAAGATGAAAGACTGAGGACAACAACGAAGAAGATGATAAAAGTGACTGTGAATCTGAAGATACGTCAAGTAGCTCTGGCAGTACCTCTGAGGTCTTGAATTTTGAAAAGGGATAAGCTACTCCCAAACCACTAAAAGTTAAACTGAAATACAAGAAGAAAAAACGTGGAAAATAAACTGGAAGTTCAATAGAACATACTTGACTATAAAGCACCTATAGATTTGTATTGAAGACTGAAACCAGCTTTATCTAGAAATCAATACCTTGACATAGTACCTTTGTTATTATTGTAGGTCTGATACATAAGAATGTAATTTCTGAAATATGATCCTTGTCTTAATTTAGCTTCTGTATTCGTTTTAGAGCTCCCTTTGCCCCTTTCCCTTAGGATGTAGTATATAAAAGCAATAAAATAATTATTTAAAAAATACTTGTGTTTGCCATTTTGTATGAATAGGGCAACACATCTGTTTTCCAGCCTCAGTACCTGTTCCGTCTGACACTTTGTTCTGTGATCAGAAGTTCAGACTACTGAGTATACTTTTGTATGTACTAACATTGAACAAAATAAGTATTGTGCTCATACAAGATGGCAAATGCATGTATTGAAATGGTCATACATAGTGTGTTCTCCTGGAAGCGAAGTAGGACTGCCAAAATCAGAACAACTGAAAAGGACTCCTGCCACCACTTTCCTTATACATACACCATAAACATTTTGTACTGTGTACACTGTACACATTTTGTAATGGATATACATTCCTTGAACGTATGGAAACACCTCTGAAATGGGGCAAAGAAAGGTATTGGGGTATTTGTATAGTTCCTTCTGTAATTATTGTTCTACTTTTTCCTTTCTCCATTTTTCTGCTCTTTGTCAGCCCTGTGGCTTAATCACCCATTTTGCCCTCCTGTCTACAATGCAATTATTGAAGTATTTGGCTAATATAACAGAGTTTGCCCAGTCACAGAGTTTGCATGCAGTAAATAAATCTCCAAAGAAGTATATTGCAAGGGTAAAACTTACATTTATTCAAGGAGATTCGGTTCACATTCCGGTTGCAGATGACAGGAGAGAGAAAAGCCTATTCTAAAGAATACTATCTGTATCACAAGTGGCTGGATAATCTGGCATCATTTGTATGGAAGTATGAGGTCACTGTTTATACAGGAGATACCTGTGGACATGTGTGACTCTATGAAGAACCATGAGAAGAATGGGGAGAACAAAGGGCACAGAAAGAGAGGAGGGGTCAGAGGGAAGGTCCCAGGTTAAGGCAAAGAGAGGCATCCCATTCAAGGAGGTAACAAGCTGCGGTCACACTGGCGGCTTGGTGCAGTATCGGTTGCAGGTGAAAGGAGAGAGAAAAGCCTATTCTAAAGAGTACTATCTTTATCACAAGTGGCCAGATAATCTGACATCATTTGTATTTATTTATGCTTTCGGCTTGTATCCCACTCGAACCACACGGGGGTCTCTGAGCGGCTTACAGTTACTCTTTATCCCTATCTATGGCCACATAGTCAGGGGTGGGGACTGCCATACCAGCACCCAGTGGAGGAACACTCTGTTCTTCGGCTTATTGTCGGCTCGGCTTTCGGTTTGGCTCCTCTTCTTCTCCTTCCGGTGGTCTTCGGCATCGGCTGTATTCGGTGGACCCATCCGGCGCACGGTTCACTTCTTGGAATTATGAGGTCACTGTTTATACAGGAGATACCTGTGGACATGTGTGACTCTATGAAGAACCATGAAAAGAATGGGGAGAACAAAGGGCACAGAAAGAGAGGAGGGGTCAGAGGGTAGGTCCCAGGTTAAGGCAAAGAGAGGCATCCCATTCAAGGAGGTAACAAGCTGCGGTCACACTGGCGGCTTGGTGCAGTATGGTGGTGCCTCAAATTGTACCAGTTTAAAGTGCAGCAGAGCATTTCATCCAGACCACACACCCTGTGGCGGGTTACTCACGTGGTCATGCTGTGGGGGAGCACTCACATTGGTGTTTGTGCTTCAACCATGGGACAGGCTGTAAGGGTGGGTTTCATTTAAATGCAGGCAGATGGGTGTGCATATGCGCTCATGTGCCTATAGGCAGCGACTCAAAAAACAAAGCAGTGGCAGAAATGGAATACCAGCACCCAGTGGAGGAACACTCTGTTCTTCGGCTTATTGTCGGCTCGGCTTTCAGTGTTTGGCTCCTCTTCTCCTTCCGGTGGTCTTCGGCGTCGGCTGTATTCGGTGGACCCGTCCGGCGCACGGTTCACTTCTTGGAATTATGAGGTCACTGTTTATACAGGAGATACCTGTGGACATGTGTGACTCTATGAAGAACCATGAAAAGAATGGGGAGAACAAAGGGCACAGAAAGAGAGGAGGGGTCAGAGGGTAGGTCCCAGGTTAAGGCAAAGAGAGGCATCCCATTCAAGGAGGTAACAAGCTGCGGTCACACTGGCGGCTTGGTGCAGTATGGTGGTGCCTCAAAATGTACCAGTTTAAAGTGCAGCAGAGCATTTCATCCAGACCACACACCCTGTGGCGGGTGACCCACGTGGCCATGCTGTGGGGGGAGCATCCACATTAGCGTTTGCGCTTCAACCACGGGACAAGCTGTAAGGGTGGGTTTTATTTAAATGCAGGCAGACGGATGTGCCTATGCACTCATGTGCCTATAGGCAGTGGCTCAAAAAACAAAGCAGTGGCAGAAATGGATCCGTGAGTTCAGACATCCCTTCCAGGCTCCTTTCACTGCAGAAGAATTCAGACATCAAAAAACACCCAGGGGGAACTGCGAACAATCGTTAATACGGAACTTTCCCCGTTATCAGCTTATTCTGCTTCCATTGCAGAACAGCACAGGCTGCCAACGACTGCAACACAGGAGGCAGATGTCCATGTCTGGAGGGGCCCATTTATTCCGCTCAGGTAACACCACTATATTGCCACAAACTGGGCGTGTGACCACAGCCTTATGCACGCTTAGAGGGATATAATGCCCCCATTGAGTTGCTCACTCCAAAACTAATGACACATTTTCCCACCTAAATATTGATTATTTTTCCCCCTTATGTATTGGAACAGAGAGCCCAAGGAATGGCACACCACTAGTTTTTCACTCTTAAAACACTTAGGAAAGTCATGTTTTAATGCAAAGTATTGAAAACCATGGAAACTTGCTGGGTGACCTTAGGCCAGTCTCTAGGTTTGGTGTAGCCAGTTTGGTGCAGTGGTTAAGTGTGCGAACTCTAATCTGGGAGAACCGGGTTTGATTCCCCACTCCTCCACTTGCACCTGGCTGGATGACCCTGGGCAAGCCGTAGTTCTGATAAGAGCTGTTCTTGAAAAAGAGCAGTTTCTGTCAAGAGCTCTCTCAGCCCCGCCTACCTCACAGGGTGTCTGTTGTGGAGAGGGGAAGGGAAAGGAGTTTGTAAACCACTCTGAGACACCTTTGGGTAGTGAAGGGCGGGGTATAAATCCAATCTCTTCTTCTTCTTCTTCTAGGTCTCAGCCCAACCTACCCGAGAAGGCAGTTGTTGTGAGGATAAAATGGTAGTGTAAAGGATGGTGAGGTAAGCTAATTTGGTTCCCCCTTGGTAAGAATAGTAGGTTAGAAATATCTAAACTGATCAATACATCAAGACTTGTTTTCATATTTTAATACCCTAGGGATAGTTTTCTGTACTTTGTCAGAAAATACATTTCCATTTCTCCCAATGTGAAACCACTTGGCAATATTGGAAAATCCACTGCCCTTGGTATTTGATGTTTCAAGGACATTTGGATCCATCCATAAAGAATGTGAGCCGATACTCACAATGCTGAAAGTTACAGTGCTGCTCATTTTGGCATGAGTTACCCTCACTGATCTAAGAAATAAGCTCCAGGGAAGCCAGTGCAGTCGAGGCGACATGCTGTTTTGAGCTACTCTCTGTCAAGCAACTGTGTGAAATGGACATTTCCAGAATGGCAGAAGACGTACTGGGCTTCTGAATTTTTCTTCAGGCTATAGAACAGCAAGGTACGTTGTTGTCAACATTGTTTTACCATGGACATAAAGGGGAAGGTTTATGTGTGTATTTTCTACTCGCCTCAGCTGCAGCTTGCCGGATAAACTGTAGCTTTTGTAAATTATGTATTTGTAGCAGCCAAACATAACCCTTCACTTCTTTCCCTCTATAATCTTCCTCCACTGCCAGCCGGCTAGTCAGCAAACAATAAATTGTTATAGACTTCAAAGCTTGCTGTTTTAAAGTTTTCATGTTTACCTGAAAGTCAATACTTCTCAAGTTGTCTTGGCACTTTGGTTTTTCCTCTCAATGAAATAATGCTTGCTGCTATCCCTTTGAAGTGAAAGTGGCAGGCGGGAGAGGTGAGTGCGTGTAATGGTAACACCAAAGGGCTCTTGTTCTTCTCAATCTAAGGCTAAAGGGGGGAAATTGGAGTCGCTTAGAAGCAGACCATCTGTCAAGGCTCAAAAGCTCCCATGAAATGTTTAATTTTTAAAAAAATTCTTTGTCCCATCAGGCCATAGGAACTTTAACACACACACACACACACACACATACACACACAAACACAACATATATAATATTTGAATCTGACCTTATCTTCTTACACTCATAGTGACTAACAAAAAAAAAGCAAGTTGAGAACACACAGTGAAACTCACTGAGCTGTCTAAAATTCTGTTCCTGGAACTGAATGAACCTTAGGGGGGAGTAGAGGGTCTTCCGCAGGAGGGGTAAATCAGTGGGACCACCCCTTCCTCTGCCAATGGAAGTCTCACTGCACTGGTGGAACAGCACGTTTGGATCCAAACCAGTCTTCCTACAGGTGACAAAGCAGTAGTGTCCCCACTCAAATTTGATCGGAAATTTTAAAAACAGTCATTATTTAGTGATGTGAATGGAGACTTGGAGTTACGACCAACGTGACAAAAATAAAACAGTGCCATATAGAGTCCAAGTGTCCACCCTTCAGTGACTTCCCCAAGTCAAGGGATCAGTGAGTAATTGGGTTTGTTGCTCTAAGCTATGGAGTCTTGTGAGCTAAAATTATACTTTGTGAGCTACTGGCTTTAAAGTTGTAAGTGAGCGGTTTGGCTACTACGTGACCTAGTTTGCTCTGGAGCCATCCTTCCTGAGCACAAAAATGTGTGAGTCAGAGGCTAAAAAACTGTGAGCTAGCTCACACTAACTCAGCTTAGAGGGAACACTGGCCCTAACTCAAAGCTCCAGGAAGGTTCAAGGTAGAGTTACTTCTCTTTTTGGTGTTTGTGTGGATGTCTCTTTCTCTCAGGGGTTCTAGACACCAGTTGTTCTTACCAGCAATGGAGAGTTTGGGAGAAGTGCCAAGGAAACGGGCCCCAACCAGCATGCTAGCAATTCCTCCACAGGGCAATCTCAGCTACTTATGCAGTTTAGCTTCTCGTCTCTCTTCTCCACAAGCCTTCCTGTTTTCCCTTCTTTTCCCTAAGAGGGAGCCAGCCAGGTCTCTTACTCCACTGTTGTTAAGCCAATACTGAGGCTCTCTAGAAAACTCTCTTTGACTGATTCCACGTGTATATCGTTGTCCAGTTTTTCTTCAAAACTGAAGCAGTGTTTTGGGGAGCATCCACATGTTGTTGTCTTCTAATCAGCCACAACTTTAATGCTGGTAGCTCACAAAGTAGAATGCAGGTAGCTCACAAAGGAAATTACAGGCCAGTCAGTCTGACATTGATACCGGGTAAATCGGTAGAAACTGTTATTAAGGAAAGAATTAGTAGGCACATTGATGAACAAAAACTATTGAGGCAGACTCAGCTTGGGTTCTGTAAGGGAAGACCTTGTCTCACTAACTTGTTAGTGTTCTTTGAGGGGGTTAACAAACATATGGACAAGGGGGACCCAATAGATGTTGTTTACCTTGATTTCCAGAAAGCTTTTGATAAAGTTCCTCATAAAAGGCTCCTGAGTAAGTGCAAAAATCATGGGATAAAAGAACAAGTCCTTTTGTGGATCAAAAGCTGGCTAATTAATAGGAAACAGAGAGTGAGTATAAATGGGCAATTTTCTTAGTGGAGGGTGGTAAGCAGTGGGGTACCGCAGGGATTAGTACTTGGTCTGATGCTTTTTAACTTGTTCATTAATGATTTGGAGTTGGGAGTAAGTAGTGAAGTGGCTAAATTTGCAGATGATATGAAGTTGTTCAGGGTGGCGAAACCCAGGGAGGATTGTGAGGCACTCCAAAGGGATCTATCGAGGATAGGCGAGTGTGTGTCAACGTGGCAAATGGGGTTCAATGGTGCCAAGTGCAAAGTGATGCACATTGGAGCAAAAAATCCTAACTATAAATACACGTTGATATTATGTTATGGCCTATGGCTAAGACAATAAACTTACACTACTAGCAAATACACGTTGATGGTGTCCGAACTGGCAGAGAGTGACCAAGAGAGAGATCTTGGAATTGTAGTAGATAACTCACTGAAAACGTCGAGACAGTGTGTGACTGCAATAGAAAAGGCCAATGCTATGCTGGGGATTTTTAGGAAAGGTATTGAAAACAGATCAGCCAGTATCATAATGCCCCTATATAAATCAATGGTGCAACCTCATTTGGAATACTGCGTACAGTTCTGGTCACCACACCTTAAAAAGGATATTATAGCTTTGGAAAAAGTGCAGAGAAGGGCAACTAGAATGATAAAAGGGTTGGAATACTTTCCCTATGAAGAAAGGTTAAAGCGCTTGATCGAGGTTTATATGATTATGCATGGGATAGAGCAGGTAGAGAAAGAGGTACTTTTCTCCCTTTCCTCTGCAGTTTCGTTGATCCTCAAAAAACAGGATCACAAAACTGCGGGGGAAATCAGGCGAAGCCGTGGGTCAAAATCAGCCCCGCGGCTTCAGGTGTGAAATTGACCAATAGAACTGGGGCAAATGGCGGCGCAACAGCGAGGCAGCTCTAGTGCGAAATCAGCCTCTTTCTCTCTGTCTTCTCCTTTGGTATGCTGCCACCAACTGGTCATTTTAGGAAATACTCGCTAAGAGGCTCAGTCAGTACTCTCGGCTTCCTGTCTTTCTTGTTGCCCTTTGAAGGCTCCACCTAGCACTTCCTGTGTCTCCTGCTACCCGGAAGCTAATTGCTGCAAGGACTGCTTTTTGCACTTGCACACTGCTGAGGAAATAACAATTTAGCAACTGACCACCTGCTTCCCCCTGGCATCCATTTTAAATAGCATGTTCATATGGTGGAATGTGGTATGGAGAACAAAGAACTAACAGCATTTAAAACAGTAAAGAATTTAGTAAAAGTAAAAAGTCCGGACACATACTCACCGTACAGAAACAGACTAGTCAGGAATACAAAAAGCCCTGGTATAAACGTGCAACCACCCTGTCCCTCACTCTATACGTGCCCTAGCTAAACTTATTCTAAGGCAGGCTCTTTAGCATTGAAGTTGTGGGGCTCTAAAAGCTTCCCATTACCTTGGAGTTTTTGTCCAGGCCCCCCACCCCACCCAGTCTGGTCCACATGGCTATGGCAGACACCAAGTTGGAGCCCAGGTGTGAGCTTCACAGATGGAATTGGCCCAAACAGAACTGCAAAATGGATCCCCTTCCATCCATGCCGTGAGACTGTATCTCTTCTGTTTTCCCAACTCCTTGTGGGTCAATGAATCCTTTCCCAAGATCTTCAGAAAGATACAATCTAGCCCATCACAAACACCCTGTGCCTTTGTGTGCCTTCTAGGTGTCAGACGCCAGCCAGGGTGTCTGCTGACCATTTCATTGTCTCTGGCTGGGATGGCCATTACAGTTTCCAAAGCTTTTATGGATGGTACCTGAGCCCGTGTACGGAGCAATGGATCTCCCCCTTCCTGCCAGTCTTCTGCTAGGGCAGAGAAAAAACTTTTAAAATTCAATCTGGGGCAGTGTTCCCTCTAACCTGAGTTAGTGTGAGCTAGCTCACAGATTTTTAGCCTCCAGATCAGACTTTTTTTTTGTCTTAGCTCAGGAAGGATGGCTCCAGAGCAAGCTAATTCATGCAGTAGCCAAGTCGCTCGCTCACAACTTTAATGCTGGTAGCTCACAAAGTAGAATTTTTTGCTCATAGGACTCCACAGCTAAGAGGCATTGATCTGGGGGGTTTATCAAGCCCAAAAACTGAAGTGAAAAAAGGCATTTGTCCACACCACCTAAGTGCGTTAGCACATTGTCCGGACAGTAAAGCATGCATTTTGAAGGTCCCACCGACATCAGTGCCATTTTCCTTCCATCAACCCCCTACGGCTGCCATTTTTTCCACCACCAGGCTTTTTGAAGCCTTTAAAAAAAATCAATAATTGCTATATCACTGTAGCACATACTATTTTTAAAGCTTTCAAAAAGCCCTCTGATGGCATGAGAAGGGGGAGGGTGCAATGGAAATAGCAGCAGATAGAAGAAAGTGTGCAGAAAAGTCCTGGGCGGGCCCTTCATTGCCAATGGGGATGCCTCCGCAATTTCCAAAGTGAAGAATGCAAAACAGAGAAGTTTTCTCATGTAGATGCAACTTCTGCCCCTCCCTGAGACAGCAGCAGTCATTAACCCCCCCCCCCATTTGTTTGGTTTGCAGAAATACAACATATGAATATCACAAACAGAAATCCAGTCAAACTGTATAACACAACCACACAATACAGTGTCGAATACATAAACATATAAAATTAATCACCCACAAATCAAACTCCACCCACTGTACTTCAGTTCAATTCCAAATAAAAATCACAGTCTATGACTCAGAATAGTAAGGGCTTCAGCTATTATTTAAGCAGCAGTCATTAAACCTGTTATTTCTTAAAAGCGACCATCTACACAATATGCTCTTCGTGAACTTCTGTGGCATGATTCATTGCAGCCATCACAGGGAAACTGTAGGATGATTACTACAGCTGTTTGAAATATATACCCACGTGTGTTATATCGATTGACAAACTTTTGCAGCAAATTTGACTCATGATGAAGATTTTTGGACTCCTTGTCAAGCCATCCGCCACTTCTGTATATACAATATAATTGCTTGATTGATTTGCTATCTCTGGAGTCTTATTTTTTTGCTTTATGGAAGGGGCAAATCTCACTTCTTTGGCTCCTATGAGATATGGCCGGAAGAGCTCAGTGAATTGAATATTTTTTGACAAGTGCATTTCTCTTAACTCCTTCCTTTTTATCATCCCAGTTTAAAATGTGCACATTTTTATTGTTTTCAGAGAGCACTTGGTTCAAATGTACAGATCAATAGATAAACGTGATTTAACAGAACTTAGCACAGAATACATGAAACTGGCTAATGTAGAAGGGATTTTACATACAAATAGGAAATTTGCACAGTTCTTGCCAGAAATGACTAAAAGTAGGTGAGTTTGGAAGTTTATGAGAGAGAAATAACTGGATTTCCCATTGAAGGCAGAGCTATGGAGATTTGTAATTTATAAGAAATGAAAAGAAAAAGTATGTATGCTGTAAGCATAGTACTCTTGCCTAACACTGTTGTTGTTGTTTTTGTTCAGACACACAGTTGAGTCTGACTCTTCGTCACCCCATGGACCACATCATGCCAGGCCCTCCTGTCTTCCACCATCCTCTGGAGATTGCTCAATTTCATGTTCATTGCATTGATAACACTGTCTAACCATCTCATCCTTTGCCGTCCCCTTCTTCTTTTACCTTCAATCAATCCCAGCATCAGGGTCATCTCCAAACAGTGCTCCCTTCTCATTTGGTGGCCACAGTTTTTGAGCTTCAGCTTCAGTATCTGTACCTAACACTACACAAAGTGAATTCACTTACAAACATACATGTAGGCTTTGTGAAAAAGCTTCCTTGACAACCAATATAAGAGAAGCCATATAGAATTGATCTATCTATGGGTATTTGCAGGAAAGCAGGCATGATTGCTGTTTAAACAGTTTTGCACTGTAATGTCCTAATGGGTTCTCTGACCCTGTGACACCAGCATGAAAGCCCTCGGAGAGCAGGGCTCCTGCACCTTTAATAGTTGTGTAGCAGTGGGGATTTTGTCAGATCTACATTGTCATGAACACTGCGTCTGATGAAATATTCTTTTCTGTGTAACAATTAAAAGTAACCAGAGCCTTGTTTTCCTTTATGCCTGGACACCTTATTGGAGGGCAGTGCATCAGTATATCTTTTTCTCAACATGGCCAAATCTGTGGATACTTAAATCTAGTAACTGGAGCCATGAACAGACAAGACAGATCTTTCTACAAACCTGGGAAATCAGCCACATTTGCAGAAAAACTTGAAATATCCCCCCCAAAAAAACCTTGGGAGGTTAGCCCCCCCTCTAAATAATAGTAGCAGCATCTGTAGCTTGAAGGAACAAATGCCATCTCAGGGGCCATAGTAGAGTTTGCTAGGCAACCACAACCAATATTGCCAGCCTTCAAGCCATAGTTTCTGCCATTTAAAAAAGCAGAGGTGGGGGGCAGGGTGCTTTCCGAAGCTGTTTTGAGTTTGGAGGGAGGACTCATTGGGGCCAGACCTGGCAGCAACAATGGGACAACTTGATCTCATGTGACTTGTGTGGCTTACTCCGGCATGGCTGCTTGCTACCGTTCAGCAGCAGCCAGCCCACAAAAGCCAGTGCTGTGTGGTTAGTTTCAGAGGAGAATCTGGGAAGATCAAGTTTGAATCCCTACTCTGCCACGGAGGCTCACTGAGTGATCTTGGACCAGTTATGCATTCTCAGCTTAACCCCACCGCATAGGGCTTTTGTGAGGATAGAATGGAGGCAAGGAGAGTGATGTAATCTGGTTTGGTTCCCCATTGTGGAGAAAGGTAGGATATAAATGGGAAAAAACCCAAAACACTATTTTATTTTTGTTTTAACTGGAAATGTCTTTTAACTATTATTCTAAGCCACTTTGAGCCACAAAGAAAGGCAGGGTATCCGTATATTATAAATAAATATAGCTGAAGATGGGAGGCAACTAAAGGTAGGCTGGTGAGTGAAAAAGTAAGAAGAAGGCAGGGAAATGTGTGGATATGGGGGTACCCAGGATAAAGGAGAGGGGAAATAGTGTGGGGAGGGAGTATACAGGGGAAAGACCTTGCAGAGTCTCCACCACACAACTGAACCTGGCCTGGCAGCACACAACTGGGCCATAGTCAGGGGTCGTTTCGTAGAAAAAGAGCTAGGGGAACTCATTAGCATAACTCATTAGCAT
The DNA here is from genome assembly GCF_001447785.1 of Gekko japonicus. NCBI lineage: Eukaryota > Metazoa > Chordata > Lepidosauria > Squamata > Gekkonidae > Gekko > Gekko japonicus. The sequence continues at coordinate 462,647 of NW_015159750.1, forward strand.
ATGCCACAACCCCTGACATCACCGGAAGTGTGTCATAAGGCCACACCCCCTGACATCACCGGAAGTGTGACCCGCGAAGGCCCTTCCTGGCCCCAGGCAGGCAGGGGTGGGGAGAGGCAGGGAGGAAGCAACTTACCCTCTCTCTTCTCCTGCCTCCTCCTGGCTGAATGAGGGCTGGAAGCGGGGTGACCGGAAGCAGGGGGCAGGGCTTTGTCATGTGCCCCGCCCCCTGTACCTCACCCGGGGGAACTGCGATCCCCCGCGATCCCCCCCCCCGAAATGACCTCTGGCCATAGTTTTCCAAAGTACAGACTTCCAGCAGGAGGGAAGGAGGGTAAGTTGACAGATAAAGGAGGGTTGGCTGATGGGTTGGAAGGACAGAAGGAAGCAAGAAGAAAAGAAGATAAGAGATTGGATTTATACCCCGCCCTTCACTACCTGAAGGAGTCTCAGAATGGCTTACAATCTCCTTTCCCTTCTCCTGCCCACAACAGACACCCTGTGAGGCAGGTGGGGCTGTGACAGAGCTCTCTCTCAAGAACTACGCCTGAGAGAACAGCTCTGAAAGAACTGTTGACTGACCCAACATCACACCAGCAGCTGCATGCGGAGGAGTGGGGAATCAAACCCGGTTCTCCCAGATTAGAGTCCGTGCTCCTAACCACTACACAAAACTGGGAGGGGTTATGGGGGCTTTCAGGGAAGAGAAAGAGCAAGTAGTGGGGGAGGGAGAAATGAGATTCCCCCAGCAAGTCCTTACAGGTCCTCCACTTGTTTCTGCATAAATGAGAAACTCTGTCTTCCTCCTCCAAGTTGAGCATTCAGTGTTGAATTCCAGCCTGCCGACTTTCTAGCTTCTAGCAGCTCATCATTCAGCCATTTGCCAAGAATAATGGTTCCCTCCAGATCCCCTGCATGAGCCTGTCCATCTTCCTATGCCACTGTTCTGCCTTAAGCTAAGTTTTTGTTCTAGTTATGTGTATCTGCTCAAGTCCTGCATGGAAAAAATGTAATTTACACACACAAAAAAAAGATGAAAAGAACTCCCAGAAACCGATTACACAAGCAAATAGTTGTCTTTGTCACTTGTTCCCTATCTATTCTCTCTTTCTTCCACCCACCTGAAGCTTTGGTTTAGGGATTTGACACTGCTGCAAGCCATTTTTATTTGCAAGTGATTAATGCCTTCATGTGGCTATTTCATTTTCGTATCAGAGAGCGAGGTGTGGGGGGGAAACATGTGATAAAGTAACAATTATTGTTAAAAATTCAAAGAAAGAGATCAGTGACACAAATATTTATCTTGAAAGATAAGCGGACCTTTTATGTCAGTGGGGACTGACAAGGAACACCTTTTAGAGAATATCTAACTGCAGCAATTTATGAGGCCTCGAAAGAATGAGATGCCAAGTAAGTGATTCTGGAGATTTAACTTCCCATAATCCTTTGGGGGGGATACAAGCCAAGGTGTCTCTTTACAAAACAGCTGCAAACTTTCTGAACTGGGCTGCTGTAGGTATTGGTGTTTCCCTGTTTGTCTCTCATTAGCAAGTACTTTTCTGAGAAGCCAAAAGCACAATCCCAAAGACACATTCCTGAGAGTAAACACCACTGTGTAGAGTATAAAGTATACAGTATTTGCCGTTTATGATTCCAGTTGCAAAAACAGTAAAGGCAATAAATAAGTATACAGTATAAAGCATAAGTTTAGCATAAACTTAATCATTAAATGGATTAATTTGTGAAACGTGTTAATCTGTAGAATGGCTTAACTAGTAAATTAGTAAAGTGTTAAATGGTTAAACTTATGAACTGGTGTTGTTTAATATTGGTAGATTTGTACTTTAGTAGAGGTTATATTGTTAGAGGGTTAAATTACTAGAATATGGCTATGGTCACACAAGCGAGAAAATGAGGGCGGGAAGCGAGGCTGTTTTCCCCGGGCGAAAATGACGAGCGTTTGCACGATCACACTTCCGGCCGCATGCCCCGCAGTTCTGTATACTAGAAGGTTTTACCCGGTGGCTTTTTTCCACGCTCCTGCGGCGTGATACAATGCCCCGCCGATGACTCCGGGACGCTGGACAGATGTGTCTGTCTGATCGCGCCGCTTTACTCCGCGGGGGAATTGCATCGTTCCCGCCACTTTTGGTACGTATGATCGCACCCTATGTATTTGTAATTTGGAAGATACATGTACTTTGTAACAAATTGTATGCATGTTGAAAGGTTTTTTAAAATAAAAAAACTGTTTTCCTAAAAATCTATTTTCCCACTGAATACCAACAGATTTACTTCTGAGTAAACCTGCTTAAGCTTGCGCCCCAGCACTTTTCTCCTTAGTCTCATAGCCAGCTTTCAGCAGTGTTAAGGAGATAATGCAGGAACACACTTCAGAGGGTTAACTGATATCAGATGTCAACTACCTAATGGGCAGAAATTGAGATGGTGGAGAAGAGAGGCAAATAAAGTGGAGCCCTTTAACTCCTTTCAAAGCAACCAGGATGCAGCTAAACTATGGGACGTGAGAATTGATCCTCTGAGTCTCTCTTTCTTGCGGGAGGGGCCTTCAAGTTAAAACCTTTTCGTTGTCCCATGTTCAGCAGTCTGCTGGAAATGACTGCACTTGTCAGCAGTATTCTCAATAATCCCAAGGAATATTTCTGACAGTAAAATGAATAAAGATGAATGCAGGTCCACTGCGTAGTTAAGCCAACACTTATTGCCTTCCGTTTTTAATATTATTAAGAACATAAGAGAAGCCGCGCTGGATCAGGCCAATGACCCATCCAGTTCAACACTCTGTCAAACGGTGGCCAAAACCCAGGTGCCATCAGGAGGTTCACCAGTGCAGCCAGAATTCCACAGGCCCTCCCACTGTGGCCCCCCAAGCACCAAGAATACAGAACATCACTGCCCTAGACATAGTGTTCCATCTATACCATGTGGCTAACATGGTGTTTTTCCAATCCCTCTTGAAGCTGTCTATGCTTGTAGCTGCCATCACTTCCTGTGGCAGTGAATTCCTTGTGTTAATTACCCTTTCGGTGAAGAAGTATTTCCTTTTATCTGTTCTGAACCTACCGCTCATCAATTTCATTGAGTGCCCAGGAGTTCTTGTATTGTGAGAAAGGGAGAAACGTACATCTTTCTCTACCTTCTCTGTCCCATGCATAATTTTTGTAAACTTTTCTCATGTCAGCCCTCAGTCATGCTTTCTCCAAGCTCAGGAGCCCTAACATCTCTAACCCATTCTTCATAGGGAAAGTGTTCCATCTCCTTAACCATTTCAGGTGCCCTTTTTTGCACCTTTTCCAATGCTATAATATCCGTTTTGAGGTGCGGTGACCAGAACTGTACACAGTATTCCAAATGAGGCCGCACCATAGATTTATACAGGGACATTATGATACTAACTGATTGGTTTTCGATTCCCTTCTTAATAGTCCCCAACACAGCATTTGCCTCAGTCGCACACTGAGGCTGATTTCACACTAGAGCTCCCTCGATGTTGCGCCACCGTTTGCCCCGATACTATTGGTCAATTTCACACCTGAAGATGCGGGGCTGCGTTTTGACTCGCGGCTTCGCCCGATTTCCCCCGCAGTTTTGTGATCCTGTTTTTTGAAGATCACAAAACTGCGGAGGAAATCGGGCAAAGCCGCGGGTCAAATGCAGCCATGCAGCTTCGGGTGTGAAATTGACCAATAGTATCGGGGCAAACCACCGCTCTCGGGGGAGAACGGGCTTTAGGACCCCTTAGATGGAGTCCCAGCTGCCTCCGGCCGTCCCTCTTTCTTTTCTGCCAATGGCTTTTCTTCACTTCCTAAAAGCCAGGAATAGTTGCTGAATCTGAATCCAAATTAGGGGGTGTGTGCACGCGAAAGCTTACACCCAGAACCAAATACCTTTAAACTTTAAAGGTAAGACGGGTGTTTTGAGCATGCGCAAAGCTCGCCATTCTGTGGATGGCTGCCTATGCACATGCTCAAACTGAGGTTTAAAAAAAATATGCCGACGCCCGCTGCGTGTGAACAGGCATACAGCGAAGGGAGATAAGTGTGATTGCGTTTCAGCCAGCATAAACTGCACCGGTTCCAACCGGTACAGTTTATGCCGGCTGAAACGGCGCATCTGAACGCACCCTGTGTGTCATGAGACACACTGACTTCTGCCATCCCAAAATTTGTTTGGTGGAATTTTACCATTTGATTTAGGGTATCAGGGGCTGCGGTCACACGCAACATTAGCCACGCAAGAGATACGGAAGACAAGCGGAGTTTCCGGTCGCGATCTCACCAGCACATCTGGGAAGCGTAGTGCTTCCGTGGCACAACTGAGGCTTCCTGCCGAAAAAGCGCAGCAAAAAACTAGTACCTTGGAGGTACTAGTTTCCAGAAACTGCGGGGCAAGGGCGGGCGTCTGATCGCGTTTCCGGTGGTATCCGGCGCCCGCCCATGTCCCCTTGCGGAAAAGGGGTTTTTTTCCCCCACGTCTCCGTGGATGCGCACACGCACCCAACGGAGCATGCGCATTCGTAGTGTACACAAAAAAAGAAAACCAGTTCGCCGCGCCGCGCGTTTATTCATTGCGCGCAGGCGTGTGTTGTGATCGGCACCTCTCCCTTGCCATGGAACCTCCACAGTACCTCCACAGAACCTCCACAGTAGGTCTGATCGCTTTACTGCATGTTAGTTTGCCCCGGGGCAAACAGCCACACTTCTCCTCTGCAGTTTCCTGCCCGTGTGGCAGGGGCCAGGATTTCCCTGGGGTCCTTCATACTCACTTCCTCTAAGATGTCACTTACTCTAAGTGAACAAGGCCCTGGCCAGGAGAATGAAAACAGCCAGGTCCTGCCAAAGCTTTGTTCCCACCTTAGCTATAGAGCTTCAAGGGCCCAATGGGAAAGAACACACCTCCCCTTTGGGACAGTAAGAACAAGAAAGTCTGTAAGGGGAGGAGAGCGGTGTGTATCTTCTTAAGGCAAACAGCTTCTCATATATGACATGTGTGTGTTTGTATGTAAAGTACCATCAAGTGGCAGCTGACATGCCAATCCCATAGGATTTCCAAGGCTAGAGGTGAGCAGAGGTGGTTTGCAATTGCTTGCCTCTCGGTAGGAGCCCTGGACTTCTTTGATGGTCTTCCATCCAAGTACTAACCAGGGCCAATGCTGCTTAGGCTCTGAGATATGATGAGATCAAGCTAGCCAGGGCCATTCAAGATCAGGGCCGTACATGGCCTAGTGCGGTGAGTGTAACCCTAACACAATTTGTGGAAATGTGTCCCACTTCTGTATGAGGACAAGAAAGCTGACTCAAACTGGACCCCCCACATTGTGGGTACATATCTCATGGTTCTGGGCCAAACAGCTGCAAAGTATGTAGGTCGATCATTAAAATCATGGCTCCTTTGCAGCTCGGTAAATTTTTAATGGGCTACTGACTCTGTTTTTAAAGTCCAGGTATCTTACAGTAAAATTATGGTATGGTATTTGTTATGGTATTTCTTTTTTAAAAAATTGATGGTAACATGTTCAACAAACTCATTACTCAGGGACTGTGTTCACTGCCTTGAACCTTAATCTCCACTAAACCAAAGCTACCTGATTATTTCCCCTCTTTCCTTTATCTTAACTCAGGAGAAAGGATATTTACTGTAAAAGAAGCTCAGGCAGGAACGAGAAAGAAATACAGTAAAAACAAATCACATTCAAAATTACCCTGTGTGACATAGTGTATCATCCTTCCCTGCCTAAAAGCCCATCTCAATTATCCTACGTAATTGAGGATCATTATTTATCACATTTATATCCCATCTTTCCTCTAAGAAGCCCCGAGTGGTCTTATTCTATTTTTATCATCATCATAGCCCTGTAAGGCAAGATGCATCGAATGGTGGTAACTTGTCAAGGCCATTCCATGAGCTCGATGGCTAAACCTAGATCTCCCTGGTTTGAGCCAGACACTATCAGCTATACTATACTATCTTTATAGTTAGAAAGGAAATCTGGGGGAAAGGAGACACTTCAAATTATTAAACGGTTGAGGGGAGATATACCTGCCTATGAATGTGCTTGTAAGTTGAGATCTTCTAGCAAGGCCCCATTTTGTTGTAGCCTTACCTCAATATGCAACAGGGCCTTTTCAGTGGCTGAACCAACTTTGTGGAATACCATCTCCCAGGAAAGCTCATTAGGCACCCTCCTTGGCAGCCTTAAGAAAGGTGATCGGAACACATCTATTCTGTATTCAGTTCCGTCACAAGCCTTTCTTGGTTCTTAGTGTCCTTCAGTCTCCAGTTTAGCCTTGTCCTCTGAGCCGGCAAGAACCAAGGGGAGCTGGTGTTTTAAAGCTGACCTTTTCAAATCCCTTTGTCTGGGAGTCTTCCTTGGTAGCAGCTGCCTCCAGAAAAGGGAATTCTTTTGAACCTGGCTCTTTTGCAAGCCAGGAAATCAATGTGGGCATGATCACATGCACAAGTAGCCACACCATAGGTGCGGATGTCGGGCAGATATTTAAAGGGCACAATCAGACACGAACGTCTGGGAAGTGCCCCGCACCCATCGACAACCCATTTTGCTCTACTGCAGAAGTGGAGTAAAAAGACACCAGGGAAAGTCTGGTAGCAAACAGGTCGCTACGGGCCACGGACAGACTTTCCCCTGTCTGATCACTCCAGCGCGCTCTCATGGAATCGGGATGGTCTGATCAAGCCATTCCGGCTCCGTGCTGTTGTTGTTTTCCCCCTTTCTCAGTATGCACATCATTGTACACTCCATAGGGAGCCCTCAGTGCTGAAATGCAATTCATCGATTCCACGTTGAAGTGCATTGGGAACAAACAGCAAAAAAAACCCCAAAACCCGATTCACCTACGGTTGCTGCCCTCGCAGCTTAAAAGGACTGTGTGATCGTGCAACTGCAGGTAAAATTCCTCCAGAGGAAATAGCCTTGCTTCCCCCCCACCATATTATCTCACGTGTGTGACCACCACCTGTGTATGCTATGTGGGAGAGGAATAGAGGGGTGTAGGCTTCCTTCTCCCTTTTCCCACTCTATATCCATCAATATTGTTCCCTTCAGCATTAATGGAGCTAGTCAGCATAACCCATCAGCCTTAAGTATCATGGATAGGATTCTTCAAGCAGTCTTCAGAAACCACCCCAACTATACTGAGTGTAGAAGAACGAAGTCCTAGTCTAGTGGTACCTTTAAGAACACCAGAGTCTAATTCTGGGCATAAGTTTTCATGTGCACACACACACTTCTTCAGATACTTTGTTCTTCTATACCCAGGATAGTTGGGGTGGTTTCACATGTCGTGGATTACAATCCCATGTCAATCCCAGAGTCAAGACTTTTGTATCAGTCTGAAGAAGTGTGCATACACACAAAAGCTTATACCCAAAATTAAATTTTGTTGGTCTTAAAGGTGCCACTGAACTCAAACTTTGTTCTGTTGCTTCAGACTAACATGGCTACTCACCTGAATCTATCCTGGGTGTAATAAAACTTCTAATAACTAAACGTAACTCCTAGAAAGTGCAGAGAGTTGGGGAAAATCAATAGATATAGAGTGTTTAGGCTAAATATAATGGATTGAAATGAAAAGTAGTTTGCTAGCTAGTTCTAGACTTACAACGAAACCTCTATATTTCCCTTCCTGGGAATGGATCCAAACTGCAACATTATGGCACAGCCTGGACAAGACCTATCCTTGATACAAAAGTCTTGTCCCTAGAAGTGACATACAACTGCAATCCACAAAAAAAAAACACCCCAACTATCCCTGGGATGGAACTTTAAAACTGAATAATCCCATTCCCAAATGACTAAATGGAGGCTATCATACTTTGGTCACATTATGAGAAGGTGAGTCACTGGAAAAGAGATTAACACTAGGAAAAGTTGAAGGCAGCAGGAAAAGAGGAAGACCCAACATGAGATTGGGATGACTCAATCAAGGAAGCCATGGCCAGCAGTTTGCAAGACCTTAGCAAGGATGCTAACTAGGGATGGGCATGAACTGGTTCACAAATGAATTTTGTCTGGTTCATGGTTCATGAACTGCACTTTGTGAACTGAAGAGCTGCCATGAACTTCCATGAATTTTATGGCAGTTTGTGGCAGTCCGTGAAGAGCAGAAAGCAGAGGCTTAAAAGCGAGCCATTTAAACCCCTGCTTTCTGTTCTTCACAAAATCCAGCTGAGCCACAGAGAGCAGAAAGTATTTAAACCCCTGCTTTTTGCTCCCCCTGCTTTTTTTTTGTGGGGAAACCCCTGCTTTCTGGTCCTCGTGGAAAGCAGCTGGGAGCAGAAAGCAGGGGTCATGAACTGATATGAACTGGTTTGGTTTGCGAATCGACCTCCTGATTCGTATCAGTCTGTGGTTTGGCCACAAAGCACAAACCAAACCGAATCACAAAATTGTGGTTCATGCCCATCCTTACTGTTAACAATAGGATGTTTTGGAGGACATTAATAAATAGGATTGCCATACGTCAGAAGTCATTTGACTACACTTCACACACACATCCCCATTCCCACAGAACAGCGTGTGTCATTCTACGAGCACATTATTTTTTCATTACAAATCCAAGTCTCCCAGATGATTAACATTGTCTTTTCTCTGTTCTATGGCTTGATCAAAAACAGGTTAGAAAACACTGTGGTGGGATTTTGATCAGTATCGTGGTGTGGGACACCTCAGAGGCATTGTTTACGATGAGTTAGGGGAGCAATTCCACCGTGGATGGCACAGATCCAAAGAACCATCAGCAGAGCTCATCTCCAGCTAAATTTTGTTCCATTACTGCAAGGATCATTGCACAGACAATAGCATTAGACTTGGCACATACCATGCCCCACTTTGAAAAGGCTTCTTTAACTGCATTCTCCAGGAGTCTGATTGTGCTGACATACATTTATTCTAGCACGCTATTGCTAGTACTATGAGTCCAGCAAGTGTGTGTTGGATACAGCCGAGTTTTACTTGCTCACCTTACTGCAGTTTTTAAAAAGCACTTCTGTGGATATAATGGCCTTTCCATTAGCAGAAGTGGACTACGGAATACGCACCAATATATGCAGGCTAGGAAAACCCTAATGCATACTTACCTGGCAAAAAATTACATATATTTTTTCTACCTGGAATGACATATCGTATCACACGAGTCTGTTCTTTGGCAACAGACTACAAAATAGCACAGCCACCCTTCTAGACTTTGGAAATGTTGCATGACTAGGCTAGCCTGGCTTTTCCCCCTCTTCCGTTGTTCGTTTTTTGGATATGCAAATCATTGGCTTGCTTCCCTAATCAGCATGCAAAGCCAACATGTGAGCCTCCTCCTCTATGTCCGAAATTAAAAGGGGCTTGGCATTCACAAATGGACATGAGCAAGCAAGACTGGGAAATTTACAAGCTCCTGGTTTTATGCCTTTCTTCCATATTGTGTCAGGCCTATATTAAAGCAGTTGCAATTAAATTGCTGGGCCGCAGTGGCTCAGAGGTTAAGACGCTGAGCTGCAGGCTGGAAGGTTCGTAGCTCGGCAGTTCGAGACCCTGGTGCCGTGTGCCGGAGTGAGCGCCCGTCTCTGGCTCAGCTCCTGCCAATCTAGCAGTTTGAAAGCAAGAAATCGCAAGTAGATAAACAGGTACTGCTTCGGTTTTGAAGGGAACAGCGTTCCGTGCACCTCGACATTTAGTCATACTGGCCACATGTCCACGGAAAAAGTCTTCGGACAGTGCTGGCTCTTCAGCTTGGAAACGGAGATGAGCACCACCCCCTAGAGTCGGATTCGACTGGTTTTCGAGCAAGGGAAACCTTTACCTTTACTAAATAAATTGCACAGGTATGTTTAAAGAGAAGAGCCCTGCACTGCTTATTGCCCCTTGCCACATGAAACTATTTAGAACCATTAATACCAAAGGCATTATAATAGAGCACATTTTTCCTTAAAAACTGCATTGAAGGCCATCATTCTAAAAGCAATGCCTGCCCCCCCACACACATTAGCTAATTAGGAGTTTATAAACTGGATGGGTGGAAATGGGCTGCCCTTGCTTTTATAAATAGTTGTGTACATGGTTGAAAAGCAAACAATATTTGCATTTTGAATTAAACTTAGTCTGAAAAAAAAGTGAATGGCAGAGTGCATTGTGTCACATTGTACACAGTATAACAGTACATGGAAAAGATAATTAAAAAAATATTTATTTAATTTATTTATTATTTGCATTTATATCCTGCCCATCTCACGGGCGGACTCAGGGCGGGTAACATCACTGAAATAAATACAATTTCAGTTTAAAACATTAAGCATTAAAACACAATAAAACATTGTAACAATTAAAACAAAACAGTAAGTACAGGGGGGCATAAAAACAATATAAGTGGCATAAGTGCAATAAAGCTGGAGTTCAGTGGTAATCTAAAGACTAACAAAAAAATTCATTCCAGCATCAGCGTTCATGAATCAGAACTCCCCTCATCCAATGCATATTCTGTATTCTGATTCAGGAAAACTTCAGCTGTAATAAATTGATTTACTCTCTGGGCTTCTTCTTCTTCTTCTTCTTTTTTCTCTCTAATACAGACAAATTCAGCTCCACAAAAGGAATTCGCAACTTAAAGGAATCCGGTGAATTTGGGTGTTTGCTAAAAGAACTTGAGGTGGAATAGAAGTCCATCAAAATGACTAAACCATAGAACCAGAACCAAAAAAAATTACAGATGTGAGCATCCTCTAACATCAGGAGCCCTGCAGGACTAGTGTCAGGATTCCTTAGAGTTGCACCCTTCTGTGTCCATTGAAGTCAACTGGCTTAGAAGGGCGTAACTCTGCTTAGGATGGCTGTGCTAAAGACTTCTAAAGCCAAGCCCTGACCTGGATAGCCCAGGCAAGCCTGATCTCATCTGATCTCGGAAGCTAACCAGGGTCAGCTCTGGCAAGTACTTGGATGGAAGACCTCCTTGGAATACCAGAGGTGGGGGCAGGCTTTATTCAGCCACCTCTCTGACTATCCTCCGGGCCCCTGATAGGGGTCAGTCATCAGAGGTTTCCATGACTTCCAGGTGCACACGCACACACACACAAAATAAAAAAATGCTTCTAAAGCCAGAGTTGTCTATCCAGATACTTGACAATAGAATTTGTTAGAAGTAGATCATTGTCCATAGATCATAAAACCAGTGGGCTGGATACTGTTCACTCAGTTTGTTCACTACAGCTCCCATTTCATGTGGTCTGCATCCCTTCAAGTCCCATGATCCTCAGCAAGCATAGCCTTTTTGGGTGGTCAAAGGGGACATGCCTCTCCTCTTCACCAGGGGAAAAGCTGCCCATCTCTTCCCCCATTTCTTTGGATAAATGTAGTTAAAGAAGTTACAGAAATCTGGCTCTAAAATCCATAGAAGTAGTTAATTCCACAGCACATTAGAAAGGAGAGGCTGAAATCACAAAGGTAGCCTAATTAGAAAGTTGAGTCCTTGTTGAAACTTCTGTGAAGTTTCCACATAAAGGCTGTTACCGAACTGATTCGTTTCCAAATAAAAATAGGGTCATATATTATCAGCTATTAGTGACAGCATTAGGTTTCTAATTAAATGGAAGGTGCTAAATGGACATTTTGCTGAAAAGAATTCATTTGCTTTTCTACTAAGCTTTAAAAATATGTTTAGCAAAATGCTACAGGTTTATCCTTGCATAAAGCTTACTTACAAGTGTTGGTCACGCTGGCCGAACCCCTATTTTCTTTGATACAGGGGGGGGAAATGGTGACAGACCGTGGGTTTTATAAGTGAGCTGATTGATTTGCTGGCAGTAATGAATCCAGACAGAGTTGAAAAGATCCTTATAAATTTAAGACAGTAGTGTTCATCCACAAAGAAGACCAGGAAGGGGGGCGGGCGAGGAAGCAATAGGAGAAGAGTACTGAAATAAAGGAAAGGATTAAAAATTACAATTATGAGAGGAATCTGTATATTTTATTTCTTTGTCATTGTGTCAATGAAAGGAAAAGAGGACATTGTAGATGAAGAGTACTGGGGAAGACATGGCTGTTATGTGAGAGGTATAACACACCAAGCACCAGGCAGGCCTGGAAAGATTACAGAGCAGAGTGTTAAAATATGACACGCAAAAGGTGGGGAGTGAAAGGAAGATTGCACGAGAGGTGATGATTAATCAGAAGATTTCCTACTACGCAAAGAACAAAAGGTCACCCGAAGAAGTGCTAGACGTCTAATGATGGCCAGGAAAATTCATTGGCGGCTGAGGCACATACGCTACAAAGAAAACCTGGGAATGGGGGTTTAGAAGAGGTAAAGCGTGTGAAATAGCCGGAATGAAGGCAGAAAGGATGTTCTGCATGGCCACGTTTGGTATGGAGAATTGATGCTGTGTTATCAAACAATTTGATGGGAACTGGGAAATTAAAAAAAACAAAAACACCTTTTCACTGGACTAATTTCCTTGGATGAAAGTGGCCATTGGGCAGCATTTATCTTCTAGCAGAGACTGAAGGCCATTTCACTCGACCCTATCCCAGTGGTCAGACTCTCTCTTTTAATGAGATTCCACAGGGCTGTATCCTATTCCTCCGCTAAACAAAGTCTGAAGCCTTCCTTCAGCTTAAGGAGACTTTCTCCAACAGAAGAGCTACTGAATTTGGATGGAGGCTCTTAGGCTAGAGGAACATCCCCTGTCTTAAGGCAGCATATTGCCCAGTGTGCAAAGTTTTGGACTCCTTGCACATCTTCCTAGTGCTGGTCGGATAGCTGTGCACAAAATCACAGTCTTTACTTTCAATGCATCCACTTATTTGCAACACTCTAGGGGACATCTGAATGGAACGTGAAAGAAATTCTTGGGATTCCACCAACTGGGGATAGGACTGTCCTCCCACTTCCAAAGAAGGCTCACAGCTTGAGGGTGCTGCTGGGTCTACTTCTGCAGATGGATGTTTGTTTGTTTATTTAGGACCTTTTGCAGGTGCCTGGCCCTAGGAGGTCACCAGGGGAAGGACCTTCTCAGTTGGACTTGTTTGGTTTCCATAGGGCATGCAAGGTTGAAATGCTGAGGTTGGCCTTTGGAGGGTAATCCACATGTTTCGGTTGTTTTTACTAGTGGTATGGCCCTATCCTCATATTTTAATAGTTTAACATTTTAATGTTAATCTCCCCTTATATATAATTGTGTTTTGGAGTGGCACTTTGGAGCTCTCCCATTGACTCCCTCAGCCATTGACCCATCAGCTGACACTCAACAGTAGTCGCGTACCATTGTCTGGGTGCTGAGTTTGCTCTTCTTCCCCGCCCACTCAGCCTTCAGCTACTGTGCCCTGTCAGAATTACTGGCAAACAGCTTTCTCTCTTGACGAAGACGCTTCTCCTGAATATGAGAGGCAAACTGAGGGTCTGCAGCAAGAAAAGGCCTGTCATTTATCAGCCTATGGTAGGTAAATGCCCACCCTCAACAGGGGAGGAGGAATGGCCAGAAAATGGCCTCCATATTGATGCTCTAGGAATTTTCCTATGTCTCTATGGTCTTTACCTCAAAGATTACAGGAATTTCATAGTGTGTCACCTGGAAATGATATCATATCCTCTCCAAACGCCACCACCCTCCCCAGGCACTCCCCTCCAAATCTCCCAACGTTTACTCCAGCAGAGCTGGAAACCCCAAAGAAGAGGAAATGGGTGGACATTACCCCATCTCTTCCTGTTGATCAAGGGGGCCAATGCTTTGCTTAGGATTTCTCTTAAATTTTCATCTTTTTTTTCTTTCCGGTACCCCTTGAAATCTTAAAACATATAGGGATCTTTCCACTTGCAATTGTAGTAATCGTCGTTTTTCAGAAGCTCTTTCTTTATCAACAATGTCCATTCTTTGATCCATCTCTTTGGTCTTAGTTTCAAACTTTTTTTAGCCTTTTGACTGTCTTCTCTGATTTGTCTTTGGTCTCCTTCAACTCCTTCTGCAAATCATCAAATTTCTTATTGAGATTCGTCAGCTGATCCAGCATGGGGCACAAGGCTTCAGAAATTGTACCAGCTAAATCAGTGGTAGTTTCCGGTCTTGTGACCAGTGATGCTGTGCTGGCGCTTCCTGTGGTGCCTCTGCCTCTGGACACCATTTCCCCCCCACACTGCAACATTAAGGTAAAAGTTCTTAAACGTTCAAAGGTTTTTCTCTGCACTAAATAATGAGCCCCGCTGCGATCCGCTTGGAGTGGGTGGGTTTCTAACAGGTTATTATTGACTTGCTTCCCGTTTCACTGCTTTTGCGCTGTAAGGTAGGGTTCTTCTTCCCAAGAGTCCCCCCCCTTTCTCTATGGGGCTTTTCCATCTCACTGTCAGTTCCTCCACCCTCTTTACTTTTGTCTTCCTTTTGAAGAAGAAGAAGAGGAAGGGATTGGATTTATATCCTGCCCTTCACTACCCAAAGGTGTCTCACAGCGGCTTACAAACTCCTTTCCCTTCCCCTCCCCACAACAGACACCCTGTGGGGCTGAGAGAGCTCTTGACAGAAACTGCTCTTTTTCAAGAACAGCTCTTATCAGACCTATGGCTTGCCCATGGTCATCCAGCAGGTGCAAGTGGAGGAATGGGGAATCAAACCCGGTTCTCCCAGATTAGAGTCCACACACTTAACCACTACACCAAACTGGCTCTCAGTGTTGACTCACTGTTTTCCCCCCCCACTGGGTGTCATCCCGTAGGAAGAGTCCTTTTGCTTTAGTCCTTGCACGCTCTGGTCTGGTAACGTCTAGTCCTTGTGCGCTCTGGTCTGATAACGTCTCAGGTTGCCATTACTGGCCTCAGGGCAGCAAGACCTTAAGCAGCAAAAAAGAGCCTCAATCCTTCAGCTGCGGCTTCGGGAGCGGCTCCTTCAATGCTCCAGGCTAGAAGCTCTCTACATGAGCTTCGGGGGGGGGGGGTCAAAGGCTTCCAAACCCCCTCCCTGCCACCTCGATCTGAATTGCACCCATAGGAACTCGGCGGAGTGTGTTCGTTCGCAAGTCGCCGAAAACTGGAAGTCATCCCACCTCTTCCATTAGCAGAAAATTTACTCTGGATCCAACCCAGTGGTTGTATGCCATATCTACTGAAGAGCATCATATTTGAGGACAGCTCATGAAAGTCCTAGGGTCATTTCAGTCATCATTCATCTCCCTTTTAAATGGCGATGACGATTGCAACTAGCCCTGGTAGTTTCATACCTTTTCATTCTGTTTCTTCCCCAATTTTGTTTCCTTTCTGTCTCATTTTTTTAAAAATCAGACTGTAAACTTTCTCCTGCTGTATGATATGCCTGTATTTTGGGGATCTGAACAGTGCCTGGGAAAATGCACACTGGAAAAGTGCTGTCATCATATAAATAAAAGTGAAAGGTCAATCTATGCATGACAAATCAAGAAAACGATCAGAGTCATAGGATGAACTCTCCGGCTACTCTCTGAAGAATTTGTACCAGCAGGAGTCTCTCTCGCTCTGCCCTTCATGAAGAATGCTTCACGCACAAGCACACAGAGAGACGCACACACAGAAGATACTACAGAACTGGGACTTCTAATTCCATTTATTATTGAAAAACCAATTACAACTATTGTAATATTACCCCGTGCATATGTTTTCTTATTCAGCACAAATGCTCGCAACTGCAACATAATGGATGTTTTTTATCTCAGCATTTTTTAGGGAAGTTAATTTGATGCCAGTTGCATTAGTCAGAGTCACACCTAGTGCTTTGCTGTTACAAGCAAAGCATCTGGCATAATGGAAACACTGACAAATCTTTGTGCTTTCCCCCAAATGGAGATGCACGGCGCAGAAAAAGAGTAAACGTTAAAGGGACTAATCAGCAGATGCGAGGAAACCGTTCCCAAGGAAAAGGCCTGGTCTGCACAGGGACCCACACTGGCCATTTCAAATGCTGTTTGCTGTCCTCGTTCAGAGCAGAAGGATGAAAGCTGCGTGCACAGGGCAATGAAAGAGCAGCGCATGGAGCCAAAGGCCTTTGAAGTGTTCACTAGAGCCATCGGTGAGCATACTGTGAAATGTATTCACAGTTCAGAGAGGCTCTAAAGGCTATTCCCTGGCCAGAGTAAAAAGGTCTCTGACACTTGGGAACGTTCCAAATTGATCCTGGATAGTTCATTGTACGAGACTGAAAGTTCTTCCTCCCTTTCTCACTGAACCGCAAGGACTAGGGTTACTTGAGGTGCTCTGATTATTGTGCAGTACAGGGAAACTGTTAGCGTTAATATATCTGAATGTGTCTTTGGAAATGGGTGCACTGTATAATGGAAAAAATAATAAGATGTAACATCCCCTTTACTCCTGAATTGCTATTGTTAAATATTTTTTCCGAAAGAATTTGAGGAAACGGATAGATACCTGATTGTATACATGTCCATGGTGGCAAGGATGTTATATGCCAAATACTGGAAGACTCAAGAAACACCATCCAAACAGGAATATATTAATAAACTTTTAGAAGCAGCGGAAATAGATAAATTAACTATGGAAATGAGAGGCACGAAGAAATTTTTAGAAGTGGCGGAAATAGATAAATTAACTATGGAAATGAGAGGCACAAAGAAATGGACATTTCAAAAAACCTGGAAGAGACTATATGATTGGTATAATGTGAATGGAGTTAAAGATTAAGTTGATGTAGCAAAAATAATATTTATGTAGTAATATATAATAATGGAATTAGAGAATACTAACAAATATTAGAGAATAATGAAGCGATGGATTAGGTGTAGCAACAAACTGTAACAAGTCTCTTGGTTTATATGTTGTTTGTTGTAGTGGTTATATATCTGAATGTGTCTAAGTGAATCTGCAGGGTTTCTACCCCCCATTTAGTGGGCGTTTATACTGAGTCTGCTGTTTTGTTGCATTTACCAGTTTTACTTAGTACGTTTGTGACTCAGCAGAAGTCATGAACCCAGACGTGTGTGTGTGTGTGTGTGGTTTTGTGGGTGTTGCTGAGCTAGTGATATGATCAACTGTAAATATCTTCCAGTTAGCAACAGTGCATGCAAGTTACATTTTAAACTTGAAAAGCAAACTTCAATGACACCTCTGGAAACACACAAAGTGGTCTGTGAGGCCTGGAGATCTCCTGGAATTACAACTGATCTCCGGACTACAGAGATCAGTTCCCTTGGAAAGAATGCCTTCTTTGGGGGTGGATAGTATGACTTTATATCCCTCTCCCAACCCTTACTTCCCTAGGATCCACCTTCAAATCTTGAGGAATTCCTTAAGCTGGAGTTGGCAATCCTGTGTCTCCTATGCGTCATCCCTCATGGTAGAATGATGGCACAACAGGAGAAAAATGGAAGGGAGGATGGTGCAAATGCCATGACATCACTTCCAGTAGAGGACCTGGAAGTGACATCACAGCATGCATGATGCTCCAGGAATTCTTCCGGCTGCTACAGTAAAGACCATAGATAAAGACTGAGGGAATTTATAGAGCATCACAAACACTATGAGGGTACTCCTAGGTTCTTACTTAGATGTGATGTCACGGCACCTGGGTTACTTCCTTTCCCCAGACTCTATCTCCAAAATGTTCCTGGGGATTAGAGGGCTGGCAACCCCATCATCAGATGGATGTATTGGGTCCAAGAAAGGGGGAAAAGTGTAAACAGGAGGGTCAAAGCACAAACAACCACCAGTAATGAAAATGAAGGGGGCTGGGGGACACAGGGGGATTGGAGAATGGTTGGAGAGGAGTTGAAGAGAGGATTTGGGAAGGTCCATGATCCTCCTGATTCCATTATAGGAACTGTCCAGGCTACTGATGGCTGGGTTCAGAAAAAAAGAAGCACCCTGCAGATGTTTTGACAAAATAGTTTATTGGTTTATTGAACTTGATGCTGTCTTGAGCCTGTGGGAGGAGTAGGGATTAGATACATCTAGTATGTGATTATTTTGTTGTAAGGGCAACACAAACAAAA
This sequence comes from Gekko japonicus, assembly GCF_001447785.1. Lineage (NCBI taxonomy): Eukaryota > Metazoa > Chordata > Lepidosauria > Squamata > Gekkonidae > Gekko > Gekko japonicus. The sequence goes on from NW_015159750.1 coordinate 480,627, forward strand.
GATATGCCTGTGATTAATTAGAACAGGGGTGTCAAACATGCAGCATGGGGGCTGAATTAGCCCCCCCCCCCGGAGGGCTTCTATCAGTGGAACTGGCTGTCTCCTGCTTCTTCTTCCAGTTCTGCTGCTGCTGCGTCATCGTAGGTTTGCAGCTTACAGATACACACCTGAACAGCATACTCAAGATTGCAACAGCACAGACATTTTGATGCAATCATTCAGAGCAAGAGGAGACACAGATATTGCAAGAGTGCTGATGTTTTAAGCATGTTTTTATTTTAAGTAAAAAAAAACCCTCTTTGTGTTTGTGTCCTTTATAAAGTTTATATCTCCGCTACCTGGCATTACATTTTATGACACACATGGCCCGGCCCAACAAGGTCTCATTTATGTCAGATCCAGCCCTCATAACAAATGAGTTCGACACCCCTGAACTAGAAAGTAATTTACTCCTGTCCCCCCAAACTATGTGGAAATTCCATTGCATAATTTAGAGTCTGGAAAAAGGGGTTTTTTCCCCACATGGGGCTCTCCAATGGGCCACATAAAACCTCCTCAAGACTGTTTCAAGTCAGAAAAAAATCATGGAGTGCGGGAGCTGAAGCCTGCTCTTTGTGTACAGGTCCCTGAGAAGAATCCACATATGACCGTTACACCTGGTGAGGAACCCAAACCCAACCCTCTGGAGATTAAACATCTACTGGCTATTGACAGAAACCCAAGCATCTCTTTCTGAATCACAGTGCTGCAAAAACAGCAGTAAAGTTGCCGCAAAGCATACTGCTGGAAAGTGCAATGAGTCATAGTAACACTGTCTGTGAGGCCAACCTGACATAATGAGTCTATGCCATACAACTTCCTACTCATGTTGCTGGGAAGAATGTGCTTTGTACACTCCTGCAATATGTGTCCAGTCCTCAGTTATATTTGATACCAGCAGGGGTCATTTCCTGCAGGAGCGCACCGGAGCGAAGCTCTGGCAGTAAAGAGCCCAGGGGGCGGGCACATGCAACAAGCCCCACCCCCTGCTCCCAGCAGCCCTCAGTCAGAGCAAGAAGCAGCCAGGTAAGTTGCAGAGCCCCCCCCACCCCCCCAACCAAAACAGTTCAGTGGCACCTTTAAGACCAAGTTTTA
>NW_015159750.1:481817-496473 GCF_001447785.1 Gekko japonicus
GGCCCCCCCCCCCCCAATAGCTAGCAATTCAAAACAGTCCAGTGGAGCCTGAACAGTGGGTGTTGCCTTCTCACACACGTCTGGAGATGCCAGGGGGTTTGGCATATGCAAATAAGTTATGCTAATGAGGTATGCTAATGAGCTCCTGCACCTCTATTTCTATGAAATGACCCCTAGATACCAGTTTGTACTTTTGCCTTTTTATGTCCCGCAGTAGGCACCCTTCAGATAAGATCTGGGACTTGCTGTTTCACATTCTAAGGAAGGCATTTATCAGTCTTTAGACTGAGAGAGTACCCAGGTTTTACTTCAGGAAATCTCCCTGCAGTAAATGTACATTTGTTGCTTGTTTCTTGCACACAGTCTACGTATCACCATTTAAGATTCCCTTCTTGTTGTAGAGATACTGCATTTTCACTCTACACAGCCAATCACCCCACTTCGAAGAAGATGCTGTAAGGTCCCCTCCACACTTGAGAGGAGACAGATGGAGTGTAGTGGCAGGGTTTCAGTTATTACTCTCAGCATTCCACAATTAAGGACACACCTGCCCATCAGTCTCCAATTTTGACATATTTACTTCCTTCACAATGTTTCCCCCTAGAATTAAAGCCAAAGAAATGGTAACCATATAAACCAAGCGTGTTATTCCTGTTTGGTCCTTGAATCTGTTAAACATCTTCATTATGATGTATGCTAATTTACTACTCACCCTCTACCTATATGTATGGACCAGTAACTTCCATTTCATTGTATCTGAAGAAGTGTGTATGCACACGAAAGCTGAATAAAAACCTTGAATAAAACTCTGTTGGTCTTAGAGGTGCCATTGGACTCAAACTTTTTTCTGATGCTTCAGATCAACACAGCTACCCACCTGAATTCATGTTCATGATCGTCAGTACATTATTTCTAGCTTGCGTGTACACCGTTCTAAAACTGTTTAAAGTCTATGCCCAAGCCTTTCTAAACCGTGTGTCAACAAAAGCTGAATTCTATAAAGTGGACATATTATCCTAGGAAAGCATTAACCCTAGGTCCCTGGGGTTTGGGGCTTATTTTGTTTATAACTGGCACATGGTATTAACTGTTAGTGTAAGCTATCTTGAGCCACGAAGAAAGGTGGGTTATAAAGGTTTTAATACAAAATCAAGTAATCTTATACAGTTGTTCTTCAGGCTATAGAGAGTCCATAAGCACCAGACATGCTGTTTATTCAAAACAAATGAAAGTCGATGATGGGAAGTTGAATACCATACTTCTGAGGAATTACAGCTACTGTACACACAACCCTGTCTCATACTGGTGAAACTATAGTTCTTCTCTCAGATATCACGTTTATTGCATTTAGAAACCAGATCTCGTTTAAACATACAGCAGAATGAGACGGGAAACAGACCGTACCGTATTGGACTTAGATGAGGGAGTGTATGTCACTTTTTTAATGCTACTCTAAATGGGAAAAAATGACACAAGTAGAAAGTGAGAACAGCTGGAAGCTGGCTGGGTTAATACCTTTCTCCCTAATGATCACATGCCTTTGTCTTTAAGGTGTAGGGAGCTTTTTATGTTGAGAAGCATTCAAAAATGGCATCCCTGCCTTTTTGTTGTTGTTCAGTCGCAGTTAGCGCTGCCAAGCCGCGACGGGGGATCCGCACGTCTTCTCAGGATCCCTGCCACGGGGGACAGTGATACGCGTTGCACTGCCGTTGCCAGGATGTGATGCTACGCGTCCCTCTAGCAACTGGGCTGTCCCGTTGCCAGAGCTCTTTGCGACCCCATGGACCACATCACGCCAGGCCCTCCTGTCTTCCATCCTCCTCCATCCTCCCTGCCTAGCAACCTGCCACCCTGTCACCTCAAAGTTTTACTGACTGATAGTTTTATTTATTTTATTCCTCAAATTTCTACCCAGCCGTCCCAGCTGAGGCTGGCTCAGGGTGGCTTACATAAAATCAGCATATAATTACAATAAAACAATTGAAACATTTAAAATGGTATTAAAACCAATTAACAATACCATAATTAGGGTTGCCAAGTCCCCCCGGGGGGGGATATCCCCCCGCTTTGGAGGCCTGATTTCTGCCCCTGCGGAATCGGGCCCCGGGTGGAACCCCACCCCTGCGTGTGCATCACCAGGAAGTGACGTAGGCACGCCGGGCACGCTGGGGGTGGGGCCACAGCCATACACGTCCCCTCAAATGGCTGTGGCCCCGCCCCCAGTGTGCCCAGCGTCATGACGTCACATCCGGGTGGCGTGCACGTGCTCTGTGTATGCGCACACACTCAGGACACCGAGCAGGAGCCCCCCGCCACCAGGTAAAAAACATTTGGCAACCCTAACCATAATAAGTGCTAGTATTGTTGTTATTAAATCAACGATGGCTACCATATCAGCTCTCCCTTCCCATAACCAACTCAGAGATCTTCTTCAGATGTCTTGAGGCTGTTACTACGAATTCCTGAGGCAACAGGGTTTCCTGTCCTGGTTGTTAGGGGGGGGGGCGGCTTCAAAAGCCTGGCGGAAGAGCTCTGTTTTACAGGCCCAGCAGAACTGTAAGATGTTCCACCGGCCCCTGATCTCTTCTGGGAGCTCATTCCACCAGGATGGAGCTGCTACTGAGAAAGCCCTGGCCCTGGTTATCGACAGTCTGGCCTCCTTAAGACTCAGGAGGGTCAACCAGTTCTGGGCCCATGATAGGGTTGCCAAGTGGCACTTACCTCCTCCGCGGGGGACTCCCGGGTGGCTCCCGGAGGGCCCATGCGCGCCGCACGCATGTCACTAGGAAGTGACGTTATGATGCCAGGCACGCTGGGAGCAGGGCCACAACCATACAAGGGAAAACCATAGAGTTTTCCCTTGTATGGCCGTGGCCCCGCCCCCAGCGTGCCCGGCGTGAAAAAAAAACCCCCCGGGGGGACTTGGGATCCCTAGCCCATGAACGCAGTGCTCTCTGGGGAATATGTGGGGAAAGGTGGTCCCTCAGATATGTAGGCCCCTGTCCATAAAGGGCTTTAAAGGTAAGAACCAGCACCTTGAAACGAATTTGGTATGCTATTGGCAGCCGGTGCAATGCCTTTAGTACAGTCTGGATGTGCTCCCGAATTGAGAGTCCCATCAACAGCCTGGCAGCAGCATTTTGCACCAGTTGCAGCTTCTGAATTTGAAACAAGGGCAGCCCCATGTCGAGAGCATTACAGTAATCCAATGTTGAGGTGACCATTGCATGGATCACTGTTGCCAAGTCATTGTATTCGAGGAAGGGAACCAACTGCCTGATCAACCAGAGGTGATAAAAGGCTGATTTGGCAGTGGCTACTACCTGGGCCTCCATTGTTAAGGAGGCATCCAGGAGCACTCCCAGACTCCTGAACTCCAGTGCTGGCACCAAAGGAGCCCCATTGAAGGTTGGAAGCGGGATCCCTTCCTTCGGACCACCCCGACTCAGGCAAAGGACCTCCATCTTTGTTGGATTCAATTTCAGCTGACTCAGCCTAAGCCATGGCTTTTAGCGCCCAGTCTAGATCTTCCAGTTTGGGGTTGGACTGACTGCCCAACAACAGATAGAGCTGGGTGTCATCCGCATACTGGTGACATCCCAGCCCATGCCTCCGGGCAATCTGGGCAAGGGTGAGCATATAGATGTTAAACAGCATCGGGGAAAACATTACCCCTTGAGGCACTCCACAATCCAGTGGGTTCCTCTGGGATAGTTGATCCCCCAGTGCCACCCTTTGTCCCTGACCTTGGAAGAAGGAGATAAGCCACTGCAAGGCCAGCCCCTGGACCCCAATGTTGGCAGGGCGGTGGATCAGTGGCTGATGATCGACCGTGTCAAACGCTGCCGACAGGTCTAACAACACTCACTATAACAAAATGTTTATCACTATGTGTTGCCTTGAGATCAGGCACATGCAGGCCCGTAACTATGGGGGGGGGGGCTTTTGGGGGCAGCACCCCTCTCCAAGTTGGCATAGACAATAATTAAATTAATTAGCTCTGTTAACGCCCCTGGAACTCACCCTGAAAAAAAAATCTGGCTATGAGGCTGGGCTCATGTGGATGACAGGATGAAACCACTCCCGAAAGAACACTTTGTAAAACCTAGGGCCTATCATAATTCAACTGAACTCAGTGTGTGTGTGGTCAGGGCATCACCCTCTTAGACTAGCAGTTTGGAAGCTATATAAGGGATTACATTTTAACTGATCATTGACTTGCAAACAATTTGATCCAAATACCTTCACTTACCAAGGGTAGGTATTAATGTACTAGGGAATGCTGTCTTAACGGTCTTTGTGGTCTGAGATGATTTGCTCAGAATCTATTTATTTTAGCATTAAACAAATGTTTTCTTTATCGATGCTGCGGGGGGGGGGCACTTTCCAATCCAGGGATTTGCAACAACCAATAATTTTCTACACTTCAGTTGAAATGTCTTATAAATGAATCATATATCAGGTTGAGTCTCCATAGCATTCTATTTTAATAGGGGTTCGTCAGTTTGAAGAGCAGATTATTATTCATAAAAAAAATCAATCTCACCATAACTGATAGGAACTTTTTTTTTGGGGGGGGAATGCATGTTTTCATAAACAACAAAGCACTGCATTCATTTTAAACCTGAAAGCATGCACCAGGATGTTTTACAAGGGTTTACAATTTGTTGTTTGCACTGTTCTTCTCAAAGTAATTATACTTTAAAAACATTGTAATGATTCCCTCCAAAACATTAGAAATGATTAGATTTATTATTTTTAATTCAATATTTGTAAACAATAAATGTCTTGGAGTTATCTATCTCAGGTTAAAAATGTTTAAATTCACTAATGAATTGTGTTTTTCTCCCTTTTTCACAACACAAGATCTCGTGGGCACTCAATGAAATTGCTGAGCAGTCGGGTTAGACTAGATAAAAGGAAGTACTTCTTCACCCAAAGAGTGATTAACACATGGAATTCACTGCCACAGGAGGTGGTGGCGGCTACAAGCATGGACAGCGTCAAGAGCGAATTAGAGAAGCATATGGAGCAGAAGTCCATCAGTGGCTATTAGCCGCAAGGTATAGATAGGAACTCTCAGGCTGGGGCAAGTGATGCTCTGTATTCTTGGTGCTTGGGAGGGCTTTTGGAGTTCTGGCCCCACTGCTGGACCTCCTGATGGCACCTGGTATATTTGGCCACTGTGTGACAGAGTGTTGGACTGGATGGGCCATTGGCCTGATCCAGCATTGGCTTCTCTTAATGTTCTGGGAAGTCTATGCTGTCATATGAACATATGGAAAAGAAACAGGGCTGGATCTTGTGATCAATTGGTGGAAAAAGCACTGACAGTCCTGGATTGTCCCTGGTTTACTCCCCCTTTACAGGCTTGTATAACCCTAAGAAAGTTGATTCCAATGGTTGTGGGGTAGGTAAAGCAGCTGAGAGGGAAGGTAGTTAACCATATAATCCTAAACAGAGTTTACACCCTTCTAAGCCTTTCACGGCCGGAGTTCATTAGTTTTTTGTAGATTTTCTGGGCTGTATGGCTGCGGTCATGGCATTGTAGGACCTGACGTTTCGCCAGCAGCTGTGACTGGCATCCTCAGAGGTATAACACGGAAAGATGGAGTACTCTCTGTGTCAAGGTGAGAAGAAAAATGGTAGGCAGGTAATTTATCTCTACTCAGTAAGGTGGGGTAGGGCTTATCTTGTAGGAATTCCCCAGGCTGTGACATGCTAAAACTGTTATGCTGTTATATTTCTAAATAAACTCTGTGTTTAAGAGAAAATGACCATTTTATTCAGAGTAAAACATCCCCTTTTACCTCAGAGCCACCCCCACACACTGACCATTGTGTCGGTCTACCAGATATAACTAAGCCACCCTGTTCTTTGAGTCCAAGTAAGAATGCTAAGGCAACGTGCCCTTGGTGGCAGCAAAAATAAGTGGAAAACTCTAAGGAAGGCCTTGAAGCAGCATGACAGACATCACCTCAGAACTCTATAAAGAGGTGCTTTTACAGGTGTTACATATAAAGGGTCTCAGAAAAGAGCAAAAAAAGTTACAGACAGGTTGTGATTTCATTTCCAAGCACTCTGATAGCTATAATTTGAGATCCAGGATTCTGAGGCCAGTCTTTCAGAATTTTTCTCTCAAAAGGCATATTGGATGTTAGATCAAGATGGGTAGCCGTGTTAGTCTGTCTGTAGCAGTACAAAAGAGTAAGAGTCCAGTAGCATCTTAAAGACTAACAAAAATTGTGGGTAGGGTATGAACTTTCGTGAGTAACTGCTCACTTCTTCAGATAGGTTGGATGTTAGTCTCTCACGATCATCAGAGGGTGTTTTTTGTTTTTGTTTTGGTAAATGTTTCTAAAGGCTACGGCCCAGCTGAAGCTGTGAGTTACACCTGTAAATATTTTCAAGCCTCAAAACCCCCTTTTGAGCCTCTAACCCTTTCCTGGGAAATACATAACGTTTGGTTGTTTTTATTTTAATTCATGTCTCCTGTGTGGTTATAGGGCAGACAAGACATTTTCCTCAAAAGTAATCAGGAGAGGAGAAAAAAAAGGCTTATAACACCAGCACACCAAAATTAATTTGACCACTCGGATCAGTTTAACTACAGAGAGGTCTGGGTGGTGGCGGCTGCATGTAAAACCCATATCGCTCTTCAAGGGTTGCCAACTCTGACTTAATCAATTCCTAGAGGTTTTGGCATGGAGTCTAGGGAAGGGAGCTCAGCAGGATGTGATACCGTAGTGTTTGCCCTCCAAAACTGCCATTGCCTCCTGGGAAATGAATTTCTGTTGTCTAGAGATCAATTTTCATTCTGGGATATCTTCAGGCCCCACTTGGAGGCTGGCAACCCTAGGACACTACCAATAATTTATGCATGCATTGCACCCATGCCCATCACCCCAATCTGTAGTTTTATGGTGCTAAGACAGGAATTGATACAATTTGAATTTAAGAACATGAGAGAAGCCATGTTGGATTGAGCCAATGGCCCATCCAGTCCAACACTCTGTGTCACACAGTGGCCAAAACCCAGGTGCCATCAAGAGGTCCACCATTGGGGCCAGAACTGTTGCCCCCCCAAACACCGTTTTGTGGGTCCCAAAACAGATGAAAAGATGAGGTTGGCTCCTTCATACCAGAATCTATTACCCAACTACATCCCCCTTCTTGTTTCTAAACTAGGCCCGGTATACCATTTCCAGGGTCAGATTTCAGTATAGATTGAGGAGGGGTGAGGGAAGAGAAAGGTTTTAGGGTAGGGGAGCTGAGATTCAATTCTTTCCATCATTTTTAAAATCACTTTGTAATACCTACCTCAGTGTTAGCAGAAAAAGGCACCTTCTCAATATTACAGTTGGGACTGTGAGGAACAAACCCTGTAGCAGAATTGGCGAGCAGGCCATTGTCCCTGATGCATCTTTCTTTCTTGACTGCCAAATGAATCTATCACAATGCTGCAGACAGTTATTCAACATGCGATTTTCCATTACCAAATTCACAATCTTTGCCAAATCCAAACTATGTAGCTATGATCAGAAGTCCCAGACCTTGTCTTTATCTGAGGAAATGCTTACTTAAGAGATGTTTAGGCACTGGAATGGCAACCTAAGATAATTCATTTTGAATTTTTGAGAACAGTTAGAATTAATAGTGGCTAAAAGGGCTTTTGCAGGCATTGACTCATTATGTTCTGAAGTGTTACAACTTCAAAACGCAAGAATCCTCTGCCACTTGCTGAGATGAACTGTAATTATGACACAGTTAAAAGAAGGTAGATCAAATGATAAATAAGGACAGCCTGCCAGAGCTGGAATGAAGGTTATATTACAAGAGATGTTAAATTAGTTTTCAAGGTCTCAGGTAAACAGCTTCATAAGAACATAAGACGTGCCCTGCTGGAACAGACCAATGGTCCATCTAGGCCAGCATCCTGTCTCACACAGTGGCCAAACAGTTCCTCAGGATGGCTAACAACAGGGCATGGAGGCTGCGGCTTTTCCCAATGTTGCCTCCTGATGTTGCCTACTTCACATCTGTTATTAAAACTAGGTGGGTCATCAAAAACACAGCACATTTACTGGGTTTGATTCCCTGCTCTTCCACATGAAACCTGCAGCGTGACCTTGGGCCAGTCACAGTTCTCTCAGAACTCTCTCAGCCCCACCTACTTCTCAAGGAGACTGTTGTGAGGAGAGGAAGCCTGCACGGTGGCTTTGGACCAGTCACAGTTCTCTCAGAACTCTCTCAGCCCCACCTACTTCACAAGGTGACTATTGTGAGGAGAGGAAGGGAAGTTGATTGTAAGTCTCTTGGAGACTCCTTAGGGTAGAGAAAAGTGGGGTATAAAAAAACAACTTTTTCTTATTCCCCAATTCACTCATTTATTTACACTATTTAAAACATTTTAGGCCCGCCTTTCTCCCACATAACTGGAAGGCAGTTAGGTAGCATCAATAAAATCAGAGCAGGGTAACATAATTCTAAAAATAACAGAATTCAAGCAATCAACAGAAAAACTTAAAACCAAAATCCATCACTGACCACTGTCTTTTGAGAGCACCATGAAGCAATTGCCTTTAGAAGCCAAAGACTCTTCTAAAAAGTTCTTTTGTACAAGCCCTCCGAACAAACCCTTCTTCTGGTTTCCTCTGGAAATGTATTCCATAACTCAGGAGCCATGGCAGAGAAAGCCCACTAGTGGACAGTAAGAGAACACTCTGTTGCAAGGATCAGAAGGACCAAAACATATCACTCTGCTGGGCAACGTTGCCACATGGGCTCATACTAGGAGACATAGTACTTCATCGGGTGAATACTTTTGAATAATGGTTGGCCAAACAGTAACTGATGAAATGCATTGCCATTTCAATGACTTGCAAAGCTGATTGTTCATGAAAGTAACGTAATGGTAATGGTAACAGTTCCCTTGCTCGAAAGCCAGTCGAATCCGACTTCATGAAAGTACCCCCGTAAAATTACCTTAGTACCATAGGAGCCAGTTCTTTCTAAATTTCTCCAATAATTTAATGTCCATTATTATGTAGCCCACACTTCAGCCTAAGAGCAGGCCAGGTGCACTCATCAGCTGTTAGGCTAAAATGGTTGCGAGCCATTTCACCGGTCGGTTTTGCTTCCCCCTGAGAGCCATTTCACCCGTCGGGTTTGCTTCCCCCACTTGGAGGCGGGGGGGGGGAGTGAAACGTACAGGTTTGATGGAAGGGCCATAGCCAGCAGTGGGGCGCATGGGGCTCCATCCTCTTTTGATTTTGCAGGACCCCTACCCCAGCAGCAGCAGCAGCAGATGCACCTTTTAGGCACACCAGTACCTACCACTCTCTTTGTCTGTCCGCCTGCCCAGGACATCTTCCGGGGTGAGGAGTTAGATGAGAGAGAGTGGGAGAGCCAAGTGCCTGAGATTGGCCAGGAGGAGGGTGGTCAGCCACAGCCCCAAGCCTGCCCCCACAGCAGCAGCCACCGTCAGAGGTATCTGCTGCAAGCTGCCATCACCGTCTCCTCCCCCTCTTCTTCATCCATTGTGGAGGGGGACGCTCACATTCATGGGGCGGGGATTAGATCAAAGCCTTTTGAGTTGAAATGCCATCAGTGAGCCCAGCAGCAGCCACCGGACACTCTCCCACTGAATTCAAGGGGAGCTACTTCCAAGTAAACATGACTAGCGGTGCAGCCTAGCCTCTGGCTGCTTTGCCCCATTTTGTCCTCCTGTAATTTCAGTTCAGTTCAGTTCATTGTAATTACTTCTTCACCCAAAGAGTGATTAACACTTGGAATTCACTGCCACAGGAGGTGGTGGCGGCTACAAGCATGGACGGTTTCAAAAGGGAATTAGATAAGCATATAGAGCAGAGGTCCATCAGTGGCTATTAGCCACAAGGTATAGATAGGGGCTCTGGGGCAAGTGATGCTCTGTCATCTTGGTGCTTGGGGGGGTCAACAGTGGGAGGGCTTCTAATGTCCTGGTCCCACTGGTGGACCTCCTGATGGCACTGGTATTTCTGGCCACTGTGTGACAGAGTGTTGGACTGGATGGGCTTTTGGCCTGATCCAACATTGGCATCTCTTATGTTCTTATGTTACCCATTGGCCATTACAAGGTTACAAAACTCCCAGCAATAAAAATGCAGGTGATGGAACAAGCTACAAGCTGATATCAGAATATACAAAAGTCCTCCTCTAAATTTAATTTAATTAGCACCCCGTGCCCAGGTGCCCCTGAAAAAATCCTAGCTATGGGGCTGTTTAATGGCTGGCAAGCACTTAAACCTAACAGCTGATGAGCAGACCCACCCTGCTGTTAGGTTTAAATGGCTGGCAACCATTCCACCAGTCAGTTTTGCTTTCCCCCTTCTTCCAAGCGGAGGGAAGCACAACTGATGGGTTAAATGTCTGGCAGCCATTTCAGCCTAACAGCAGGGCAGTTGCACCTATCAACTGTTAGGCTGAAATGGCTGGGAGCCATTTCACCGGTCTGTTTCACTTCCCCTCACTTGGAAGCGTTGGGAAGTGAAACTAACCAGTGAAATGGCTCACAGCCATTTTAGCTTAACAGTAGGGCGGGAGTGCCTGTCAGCTGTTAGGCTGAAGTGGCTGGAAGCCATTTAAACCTAACAGATCAGCTGCAGACCAGTGTTCCCTGTAAGCTGAGTTAGTGTGAGCCAACTCTCAATTTTTTTAGCATACGGCTCACACATTTTTGTCCTAGCTCAGGGAGGATGGCTCCAGAGCAAACTAAGTTCTGCAGCAGCCAAATCGCTCACTCACAACTTTAATGCCAGTAGCTCGCAAATAAGAATCTTTGCTCACGAGACTTCTCAGCTTAGAGGGAGCATTGCTGCAGACCCACACTGCTCAGCTGTTAGGTTTAAATGGCCCGAACAGCCGGACCGGATAAAAGTCTGGTAAATATTCTTGGAAGGTTCCTTCCCTGAACATCGGTTTGGGGGCTCCAAGTTGGGCCAAGTTTGTGTCAAATTTTGGCTCATGCCCATCCCTAACACAGTTTTGCAGGCCATTGCCCATCCTAACTAATCCAAATATGCATATGCATAGATGTTGCTTTTTGTGTTGTGTGATTTCCTGGTGCACAGGGAGGTTTTACTCTGATTCTTCGCTAAAACATCATTTAACCAAGGGTTTGAGCTGAAGAAGCCTATTGACATCACAAGTACTGCGATTTCTGGGAAACAGAGAGAGAATCCTAAGCTGGTCAACTCAAAAGTCCAATTTCATCTCACGGGGCTTTTCTTCTTCCAAGCTACATGCGTCAAGTTGTTTGCTTGCTGTCCTTTCATGTTATCTTTTCACGGTCTTCATTTTAAGGAGACACTCTGATGCACAATAAATGGAGATAAATAAGACAACAGCATATAAGCAGGATATTCAAGGGCTTGTTCTACTTCATCTAGAAAATTCAGCTCTCTCAAGGTTTCCAGGTACTCTTCAACTGGATTAGAAAGAGGTCGGTATTAACTTCTACTCTTGAAGGTTGAGCTCCATGACATTAAACCTATGCATCAATGTAGACACAGTGACCATATGTGTATATTCATCCAACTTTCTGTACAGAACCTAAGCATATGCAAGTTATACACTAGATCTGCATGTGGTTTATAGGATTCAGATTGCAAAGACAAAACGTGTGTATGCACAGTTTGTCTTCTGCATACTGCCTGAGCTGAAATGTCCAGACTTCAAGGTCAGAGCCCATGCAGAGAGAAGAAGAAGAAGAGATTGGATTTATACCCTGCCCTTCTCTCAGAGCGTCTTACAAACTCCTTTCCCTTCCCCTCCCCACAACAGACACCCTGTGAGGTAGGTGGGGCTGAGAGGGCTCTTTTGAGAACTGATCTTTCAAGGACACCTCTGAGAGAACTGTGGCTTGCCCAAGCTGCTGCAAGTGGAGGAGTGGGGAATCAATCCCGCTACTCCCAGATTAGAGTCCGCACACTTAACCACTACACCAAACTGGCTCTCACTGCAGAGCACCCTGCAGCAATCCAACTGAGAGATCATAGAAGCATGAATAAGTGTGGCTGGATCTGTTGAGCCTAGAAAGGTTGGCAGGCTATAAATGAAGTGCAGATCATAGCAGAGTGTGAGACAAAACATCTGCATACATATACACGTCACACAGGGCTGGCACTCCTAGCAACAGAAGCAAACTGCCCCTTAGATAACAAGGTAGGGTCCTAGAGAACCCTCAGGCTCTTTATCTGACTGCATAAAAGGTTCCCTTGCTCAAAAGCCAGTCGAATCTGACTCTAGGGTTGCGGTGCTCATCTCCGTTTCAAAGCCGAAGAGCCAGCGCTGTCCGGAGACGTTTCCGTGGTCATGTGGCCGGCATGACTAAACACCGAGGTGCACGGAATGCTGTTACCTTCCCACCGAAGTGGTACCTATTTATCTACTTGCAATTTCTTGCTTTCGAACTGCTAGGTTGGCAGGAGATCTGACTGGATAGGGATAACTTAACCCCCCATGAGACAGGGAGGTCAATCCCTCCCCAAATATTAGCTTCTGATACCAGGATTTTACTGGAAATCAATTTTAGCTTATTCTCTCACATCCACTTTGCCGTGGCATCCAAACTCCGGTCAGAGGCAGCTGGACCTTGAGATTTTTTAAAGAGATATGTAGTTCTGGTCCATCAGCATATTGATGACATCCAGGGCTAGAGCTTCAAATGGTCTTATTCAGTGGCCTAACATAAATATTAAAAGCATGAGGGGGGACAGAGAATCATGCAGAACTCGACAGGTTAAATCTCAGGGAAATGATTCAGCATTCGGCCTTTGAGGCTGATTCATACTTTAATAAGGATGATATATCCTATTAAACTGCTGGAAAACTGCTTTACTATGTTTAGGAACATCACTACAATGAGGCATGAAATCAATGGCTGGGTGGGGGCTGCCATGAGAACCAGCCACATAGTCAGCATGACCCATAAGGTATGATTCTTGTATATGTTATTGCTGCAAACTTGAAACTGATTGCACAGAAGAAGGTTTTGGACAGGGAATATTCTTGTGCAGAAACCTTTGGAAACAGAAACTCTGCACACACAGGATATTTTCAATGTATGACTCATATTTTCAGAGTGTGAGACAAAACACCTGCATACATATACACGTCACACAGGGCTGCTGAACAAGGCTGGCTCTCTGGGCCAAATAGGGTTGCCAATCCCCAGTTGGGCGCAGGGGATCCCCCGGTTTTCAGCCCCTCCCCTACTTCAGAGCTATCAGAAAGCGAGGTGGGGAATGGCTGCTGGGCACTCTATTATACCCTATGGAGACCGGTCCCCATAGGGTATAATGGAGAATCAATCCATGGATATTTGGGGCTCTGGGGGGCTGTTGTTTTGAGTTAGAGGCACCAAATTTTCAGCATAGCATCTGGTCTTTCTCCTTAAAAGGTTTCCCAAGTTTCAAAACAATTAGATCAGGGGATCCAATTCTATGAGCACCAAAAGAAGGTGCCCCCATTCTTCATTATTTCCAATGGAGGGAAAGCATTTAAAAGGAACACAGTTCCTTTAAATGCGATGGCAGCTGAGTGCTGACCCAGAACTTGCTTCAGAGTTCCCTCCCCTTTCCCAGAGCCTCCTAGTAAGTCCCCCGCCCGCTTGCTGGCCTCACCTGACAACCCTAGGGCCAAACTAGACATGTGTTTTCCACAGGGACTGGGAGCCATATACCAGCTGCTGGTCCCCATGGCAAACTCCCTCTAAAAGTTCTGCAGAATACTATTTTAATTATTTACTTAAAAAATAATTGCAATACTCGAACAGAAAATACATTTAAATAAATAAAAAAATGCCAACATCATGCCTAGTGTGGCTGGCCCTCAGTTGCTTCTGATCTGAGAAACATTCAGATGTTTTGCTCATAAAAAAGGGTCTGGTGGAGCCAAACAGCACATAAGCCTTTCAACTGACCATCAGCCCTAGGGATGCCAGCCTCCTGGTGGGACCTGGGGATCCCCTGGAATTACAGCTCATCTCCAGACTACAGAGATCAGTTCCCCTGGAGAAAATGGATGCTTTGGAGGGTGGACTTCATGGCATTGTACTCCACTGAATACCCTGTCCTCCCCAGGCTCCATCCTCAGATCCCCAGGAGTTTCCCATCCTGGATCTGGCAAGCCTACCCCACCCCACCCTCCACCAGTGGTAACCCTAACAGCCCAAGAAAGACTGATGAACATTCCAGTTGGTATTGCATAATCAGATGTTGCCTGGCTGTGAATACAAGCCCTGATTCCCACTTGAATGTGCTCTACTTAGTTGCCCTTTTCATTGGCTATGTTTTTGTTCCTCTAGCTTCACATAACAGGAGAGCGCTCTGCCCACAATCCTTCTGATATGTACCATTGCCATTTTGGGAGTACAAGGCCACACACACATTTTTCAGAACACCCAGGTTTGTTGTGCATACATGTGGTGCTCTATTCCCACAAAATGGCGACGACATCTATTGGGAGGACTGAAGGTAGTGTGCTCCCCTTCCACATCTCAATTGAAAAGGACTTGTATCTTATCACATGATCTTTTATCACTTCCCCATCTCCTGGTCCACTCTAGCAATGCTTGGATAGAGGAATGACATGAGAGGGCAAAATGACTCCACTC
>NW_015159750.1:496810-541146 GCF_001447785.1 Gekko japonicus
CGCCGGCCTTGCAGGTCCACCGCCGGGCCCCTCATGGGGCTCGGCAGTGGAGCTGCAAGGCTGGCGGCGGCCAGGACCATTGGGGGCGGGGTGTGTGGCCTTATGACACACTTTCGGTGATGTCAGGGGGTGTGGCATATGCTAATGAGTTATGCTAATGAGTTCCCTAGCTCTTTTTCTACAAAACAACTCCTGCTTTCAACTGACCATCAGCCCTAGGGATGCCAGCCTCCTGGTGGGATCTGGGGATCCCCTGGAATTACAGCTCATCTCCAGACTACAGAGATCAGTTCCCCTGGAGAAAATGGATGCTTTGGAGGGTGGACTTCATGGCATTGTACTCCACTGAATACCCTGTCCTCCCCAGGCTCCATCCTCAGATCCCCAGGAGTTTCCCATCCTGGATCTGGCAAGCCTACCCCACCCCACCCTCCACCAGTGGTAACCCTAACAGCCCAAGAAAGACTGATGAACATTCCAGTTGGTATTGCATAATCAGATGTTGCCTGGCTGTGAATACAAGCCCTGATTCCCACTTGAATGTGCTCTACTTAGGCCCCTGCCACACGGCAGGGGAAAAGCCTCTTAAGGCGCGGCTTTTAAAAGCCGCGCCAAAGTTGAGACGCCGCGGCGGGATCCCACGGATCCCCTGGCCGCGGCGCCTTTTCTCCCCGGCGCGATCAAATGCCGGGGAGAAAACACAGGTCAGACGCCTAGCTGGCCGAACTGCGCATGTTGGAGCATGCGCAGTTCGGATCCGGGCCGGGGTTGTGCCGGCGCAAGGACGCGCCGGCGATCAAATACCCCGCTTGCCGCGCCGCGTCCATTTGAACCACCTAAGGTAGGTGGTTCAGTTTGCAGCGGATTTGTGCGGGGAAGGGACAGTTTGGGCACGGAAGCAAGACGCTTCCCAGATGTTGTGGTGTGATCACGCCGGTTTGATCCGGCCCCGAACTGTCCCGCTCCCGGCCCAAATTGCCTAGTGTGAACGGGACCTTAGTTGCCCTTTTCATTGGCTATGTTTTTGTTCCTCTAGCTTCACATAACAGGAGAGCGCTCTGCCCACAATCCTTCTGATATGTACCATTGCCATTTTGGGAGTACAAGGCCACACACACATTTTTCAGAACACCCAGGTTTGTTGTGAATACATACTATTCCCACAAAATGGCGATGGCGTCTATTGGGAGGACTGAAGGTAGTGTGCTCCCCTTCCACAAGTTGTGGTGCCAAGAAAATCTCAATTGAAAAGGACTTGTATCTTATCACATGATCTTTTATCAATTCCCCATCTCCTGGTCCACTCTAGCAATGCTTGGATAGAGGAACGACATGAGAGGGCAAAATGACTCCACTGTTTCCTTGGCTAGTATTTCCCAGCCCCCAGCCTCAGCCCTCAGTGGCACAATTATACAATAACTGACAGAATCGTTGCTGAAATTATCAGTTACCTTGCAAATTAGGACAGCATTAAGCAGGATACACAATTAATAGATATAATGACCTGCTTAAATGGTAATAAATTAATGATGTGGTTCGTGTCCAAAGGAATTCATTAACTGTGTGTTTAGAGATCATGCGAAGCAATGCGTATTGGCTTGCAAAACATCTGTCAAAATGAAAGCAATGAGTGCTATCAACAGGAGATACTACCTTGATTAAGCCAGCATTTTCTATACCGAAGTATGAGGGTGCACGGCCATATCCTCCTTTTTAAATCAATAGTGTGTAGAGCTAAAATGGTCCCATTGGGTTCATGCCGTGTTGTGCTGTAGTCAGGAATAGAACGTGTTTAGTGAGAATGAAATATAAAAAGCAAACAATGTCTGAGCCCAACTAAGTGAACTGTGGGCCCCATAAAGCCCCATAATTTTCAGATGAATAGGTGTGCTACTCTACCTATAACAAAGACCACAAGTGACTTGGGCATAAATGGCTTCTTGAAAAATGTCCTCTTTCTTCAGTATGAGCATGCTCTTCAGTATAAGCATGACCAGCCTCCTCAGATGTGCTTTCGTACTGCAGCGCTATACTGCAAGTGAGACAAATGTTATGACTGCACTTCAACCTTACAAGTATGTACAGTTGGTGCGTATATGGGGATAGCAGGGCCACACCCATTTCTCCAGCCCACAACTCAGATGTGAGTTCAGCATAAGTTCACTCTATAAGAGCCTATGCCTATAAAGACTGCTCATACGGAGAACCAGTGTGGAGTATCAGACAGAGCATCAAACAAGATGACTTGGGTTCAGATTTCATTTCAGCCATGAAGTTCACTTGGTGACCCTGGCTAGTTGCTATTCCTCAGTGTAGCCTTCTTCACAGGGTTGCCTTCACATCCCCCTCCCCTTAATCCTACCCATTTCTCCTCTTTACTATGTCCCCCATTCCACATCACCCATGCAGGTTCTCTGAATTCAGAATGGTCCATTGAAAACCATAGCACTTGTACAAATGGAAGTTTTATCAGAGGAGGAAGCACGCTCTGTGGAAGAGACTATCTAGCACACAGAGAACTTTTTCACAGGATTCAAGTAGGTGTATTTAATTCCCCTTCATTTCACATACATAGTTTTCCAAAGAGCCCAATTTTACCCATCTCTCAGGCAAACAGAAGGAGCTGCGGTGGCTCAAGTGGTTAAGACGCTGAACTGCAGGCTGTGGAAGGTCAGTAGTTCAGCGGTTCAAGACCCGGATGCCGCAAGACAGGGTGAGCTCCCGTCTCTAGTTCCAGCTCCTGCCAACCTAGCAGTTCGAAAGCAAGAAATTGCAAGTAGATAAATAGGGACCACTTCGGTGGGAAGGTAACAGCGTTCCGTGCACCTTGGTGTTTAGTCATGCCGGCCACATGACCACGGAAACGTCTTCAGACAGTGCTGGCTCTTCGGCGGATTCAAGTAGGTGTATTTAATTCCCCTCCATTTCACATACATGATTCTCCAAAGAGCCCAATTTTACCCATCTTCCAGGCAAACAGATTCTCCCTCTGCTGCTAATCTGAGATCACTGACTCTGCCCCATTGGGCTAAACCAGCTAGTTGGTTACATTGGCACAGCTGGTAGCCCTGAAACAGAAGAAGAAGAGATTGGATTTATATACTGCCCTTCTCTACCCGAAGGAGTCTCAGAGCAGTTTACAATCCCCTTTCCCTCCCCACAACAGACACCCTGTGAGGTAGGTGGGGCGGAGGGAGCTCTTTTGAGAACTGCTTGTGAGAGAACAACTCTGAAAGAACTTGTAACTGACCCAAGGTCACACTAGCAGCTGCATGTGGAGGAGTGGGGAATGAAACCTGGTTCTCCCAGATTAGAGTCCATGCTCCCAATCACGACACCAAACTGGTTCAGCACAACCGAAACAGATATAGTTTTAGGCTTAAGTTACTCTGATTATGCATGGTGAGCTAGGCAGGCCATGCATAAATGTAACATGCATACAGCCCTATGGCTAAAGTAGCATGGAGTTCCACTGTGATGCAAAAAGGGGGAGGCTTTTCTTTTAAAATCTGGAGACTGGGTAGGGAAAACCGCACCCCTCCTCATCCCTCTCTCTCACTGGGGGGGGGGACTTCATCCCTCCTTTTCACTGTTCCGTCTAGTGCTAAGTCGGAAGTCAACAGCGCTTTCAACACACGGCCATAGCAAAGTAGAATTAAATCACTTTTTATTAAATTCCATATGCATTCAGAAGATGTCCTTACTTACAGTTAATCAGGCTGTATAACTGGTGAAGTTCAGATCTTTTGTAATCTAATTCAGTTCACTGGCTCATGGTGAAAAGGATTGCGTGTTCCCACCTCCTTGCCGTTTAAAGAGAACAAAGGCCATGGGAAGAGAGCTGTAAACTTGAATCCTCGCGCCTCTTTGTGCTGGAACTGACTGTTAATCAGCCAGTTGCAGAGATGCTGTGGGATGTCTAACTAAAGACTTCAATTCCCAGGGACCACTGCTCTTAAGATATGGCAGTTCTACTTAACTACAGTTAAATGCTGGCTGGGGCAGCACAGGGTTCAAGTCACAAAGACCACTCCAGAAGAGTCCAAAGTTTTGGGTATGAAATAGCTAAAGCACTGGGGGAAAATGGGTTTCATGCTCCCACAGTCTTTTCTTTAAAAAATTCCTTTGAATGAGGGAAAAGCCAAGAGTGAAAATTAGAATTACTTTTTTTTTTGCAGTAGAAGTACAAACCTACAAAGTTGCTGATCCATTAAATATGAGCTTGCTAGCCCCCTCTGGAGGGAGGATATCCCTCACCCCAGCACTTATTTCAATGAGGGAAAAGCCAAGAGTGAAAATTAGAATTACTTTTTTTTTGCAGTAGAAGTACAAACCTACAAAGTTGCTGATCCATTAAATGTGAGCTTGCTAGCCCCCTCTGGAGGGAGGATATCCCTCACCCCAGCACTTATTTCCCACTACCACTCAGCATGGTGGGAAGAAAAAGAAAAATTCATGGCCATTGGGCTGACAGCATGACATCACTTCTGGAAAAAAACTTGAAAATGACATCAGTCTTTTCTAGTAATTGTCAGAAATTCTATGGTTTTACTATAGAGTTTTCAGCAATTCCTAGAGAGGCATAATTTTTTTTCCAAAAGTGATATCACACCATTGCTGATGGCCACCCCCCATGGTCCCTCCCCTCAGGTCTCCTGCTGGTTGCTAGTCTGTACTAGGGGTGTGATATCATTTTTTTTTGGATTTGGGTATAACAAAGCCAATTTTTTTCAGGATTCCTGAATATACCTGAATACCGATACTGGTATTCTATTGGTACCCCAAAACTTTTGGTATTCCCAATTTTTTTTGGCTACATTATATCCTATGGAGCCATTGTAGTCAATGGCAAAAATCTTCTAACAAGTACTCAGGGGGTTGGGGGAGGGGATTTGAGATAGAGGCACCAAATTTGTACTGTAATTGCTAGAGCATCTCTCCAAAAGACCTCCCCCCCCAAGTTTGGAAAAGATAGGACCAGGGGATCCAATTCTAGGGGCATCCAAAGAGGGTGCCCCAATCCTCCATTGTTATCTCCCCGAGAAAGAAAGAAATTTTCAGGGGAATTGGCATTCAGAATTCGGCAGCTGAATCAACTCAGGGGATCTGATTCGGTATGCCAAATACCCGAAAAATGCTGAAAAAGTTTTTTCAGGGTTTTTTCGGTTCGGCTTTACACACCCCTAGTCTGTACCTGACAACCCTAATTAAATACTATTCATTCTCCTCAAAAGGTCCATGACTCACCCATGTTGTTTACCAGCTCTGCCTTTATGTTAAACATAGTAGATTTATGGAAGAGTATTATTAACAGTTCAGATGTTGAGGCTTTGATTATACAAATCTCAAGAGATAGGCAAGTTCTGTGCCACATATACCAATAACATATCAGTGATCTGTGTTCATTAATCCAAAATATCTGCCATGATTCCATATCCATGATTATTAATGCAGATTAAAAACTCTGTGTTTCCCACACATATGTGAAGAAATGGTAGAAAAATCTTTTTTTTACTTCTTAGCCACTCTGGTTGGCTGAATACAAACAACCGTTTTCTGAGACACATCTATTTCACTTATTTTCTTACGTACATTTCATCATGCATTCAAGATGGGTTATGTAATCTCATCAGCACAAGTATAGCGGAATAGTAAAAAACCCCCACCATAAATACAGCAGCATACAAAAATTTCCAGTTAGACATTTCCAGCACCCACAACGTTAGAATCAAATCTACTGTTGCTTTAATAATTATTGCCAGGAATATGAAATTTCTCTTTTCAACACCATTGCCGATGCCTCGTTAGCATCTCTGGCTCCCTCTTTGTAGGGGCTTTTGGCCCTTGTCACTTATAACACTTAGTACCCCATTTGTAAGCATTTTTTTCATAATTGCTTCCTTTCAAGGGGCTAAAGTTAACAGTTGTACAAAAGGTCAAAAATGAAAATTATTTTCAAACTTCAGCAACTGGGATATACTGCAAGGCAATTAAGACAAGACCTTAAGCTCTTGTAATGAGTTACTCTGCTGGGAAAGAGTCTAAAAGCATAATTGCATCTTGATGAATATGTAATCGTTTATAAGGTGTCCGATGAAGTGTGAATTGCTCAGACTGTGCTGTTTAAGTGTAGGCATTCTAATTGGCAGAGCTCAAGTCACACCTTGGTCTTTAACAGGGCCATTTCACTGAAATATGCATGAACAATTCAAAGTGCCAGGGTGGGGGGAAGTCTAGTTTTGTAGAGATGTATTACTATTGCATTCAAAAAAGTGTCATCACCTGGAATTGTATTGATATCAAGCTATGTGTGGATAGAGCATTTTAATCAAAGATGAGGTGGTATCACACAGTACCTACATACAATTTTTCACTCCTGTTGCGCTCTGGTCAAATGTTTTGGTTGCAGGTTTTTGGTATGCTTCTGCCCAAAAATATATAGATTCTCCCTCTCTTTGCCCCAGTGGTTCCAGTGATATGTAAATGTGATAGCACCAGTTGGGAACAGAGACCATAATGCTATTAAATGTAGCATTTATATAACTAGAGAGTTGCCCCAAAAGACCAACACAACCACATTTACCTTTAGAAGGGGTAACTTCCCTCATGTGAGGGGGCTTGTGAAGAAAAAACTGAAAGGAAATGTAAAGAGGGTCAAATCCCTTTGGGAAGCTTGGAGACTATTTAATACTACAGTACTGGAAGCTCAGATAAAATGTATATTGCAGGTTAGGAAAGGTACAGATAGGTATTAAAAAAGACCTGCATGGTTAACAAAGTAACTGAAGCAGTAAAAGGTAAGAAGGATTCCTTTAAGTGGTGGAAGGCTAGTCTGAGTGAGGTAAATGACAGGAATCAAATAAAATGCAAGCCGGTGATCGGACAGGCAAAAAGGGACTATGAGGAATATATTGCAAAGAACGTAAAGACCAACAATAAAAATTTCTTCAAATACATTAGAAGCAGAAAAATAGCCAATGTTGTTCTTAGCTCTGATATCTTTCTACGCTTTCTTCATTTCTGCAGTTCAAAAATATATTGATTTTCTACGCTTTCTTCATTTCTGCAGTTCTGTTATTTATTGTTACGGTTCATGATAAGGGGAAAAAAATATGGCGGTGAAAACAGAACATCGATCAGTTCAACAAGATCTCAGATTCCTCCTGGCTTGGCTTTATTGTCATTTGTAATTTTTTCTCTGCTTGAGTTATCCTTGTGAGTGCTTTTAAAAAAAAGGAAATATTTTCAAATCCTCATACCTTCTTCCCACCAGACTCTCCATGACAAGAGAGTTGAGTCATTAACAACAGGAAGTGCTTACTTTGGAAAGGAGCTTCATTTCCTTATGGGGACCATGGGATTCAGCCTATAGTCCATAGTTCCCTCTGCCTCCCAACTTGAATGGGAAGACTAGGCATTACAAATACAAAGCTCCACAGCTGCCATTTCCTGCTAGGGAGTGTGGGACTGGAGATCCCATCTGCCTCAGAGTGAGAACTACAAATCCCTTGGAGGGTTTTTTTTTGTAAGAAACTGGCTATTTGCATTTACAGAAGGCACCTTCCTAGAGGTTACCTTGTTTTCCTCTGGCACTAGAGCATTTGGGAATTTGATTAAGGATACCAGACTGTTAGAGGGATATAGATTGAGAGTCTGGAGCAGACTGCTATGTGAAGTTTTATCGACCTTCCTATTTTTTTCTATGAAGGAATAAGTGGTTGTTTTGTATTACCAGACACTAAATGATGTTATGGCTTTAATCTAGTCTCTTTTGTTATTGTATTGTTCTGTGAGCATCTAGCGCACATCTGTATAATTTTTCATACAAGACTGTCTTGGGACTGTGTGTTATTCTTGTGGATTGTTTATCTCATGGCCTGTTATGCTGATAGGTTGACTTTTTCTGAGTCAGAGAAGGAGAGGATTCTTTCAAAAGGTCCCAGATTGTTAGAGGACCATATATCTAACAACAATATAGATTGGACTCAACTACTTGACTTACAAAAATGAGGGTAAGATTAAAATTGCATGCATCCTCTTTAACTCAATATTGTTCTGAGGATAAAATTCCAAGGGGACTAAGAATTCAAAAAGGTCCAGTTCTCTTTTTTTTACAATGATACTATATTACAGGGGAAATCCTAAATAAGTGTTGGTCCAACAATTAATGTTATCGTGACTATTGTTAATGTATTTTCAGAATCAATGAAAGTGTCAACTTGAATGTAAGATTGAATGTAGGATTCCTATATAAGGTAAAATGGATTTACTTATCAATTTCTATACTCACTTTGTTTTATACTGACTGATAAGCCAGTATAATATAATGTAATTTCACTGTAATATCACTGGAATTGTAGATTTGTTCCTGAGGAAAGACCAGAGGTCTGAAACACTTAGATATCCGGAAAAAGTATTGACTGAAAGAGAGACACAGATTGATTGAATTTGGAGCAGACTGCTTTTGGGAATTTGGATAAGGATACAAGACTGCTAGAGGGATATAGATTGAGAGTCTGGAGCAGACTGCTATGTGAAGTTTTATCCACCTTTGTATTTTTTCTATGAGGGAATAAGTTGCTGTTTTTTTTTTTATTACCAGACACTAAATGATGTTATTGCTTTAATCTATTCTCTTTTGCTATTGTATTGTTCTGTGGGCATCTAGCACACATCTGTATATATTTTTTCATACCAGACTGCACCAGTAGGCAGGAAAAAAGATGTAGAAAACCAGGTGAAAGGTGGAATAATATTTATTCCTGTGGATCCCTACACATTTCACAGTTTGCTTCTTTAGGGGATTGTTTCCAAAGTGACTCACTTTCCACCTTAAGCAGTCAGATTGCAAGGCAAAGCACCTTACTTTGGAAACCATCCCCTGAAGAAGTGAATCGCAAAACGTGTGGGGATCCACAAGAATTTAATAAACATTGGCCCCGGTCACACCGGGGGGGGGGAGCACGGCCAAAGCGCGGCTTTTCTGAGTCGCAGTAAAATAGACATGTGGTGGCGGGATCAGACAGATCCCCCAAGCCATCGTGCAGTTGCTCCCTGGCACGATCAGATGCCAGGGGGGAAAGCCACAGGGCGTAGAGTGAGGCAGCCGGCTGCGCATATGCGTGCATGCGCAGTTTGACCGGGAGCCTCAAATGCTGCAGAAGACAGGCGCGCTGGCGATCCCACGGCCACCTTTGCTGCGGAGCTTCAGGTAGGTAGCACTCTTTTCTAGGTTCTTTTTTGCTGCCCGTTTCCCCTCGGAAAGGACGGATTGGGGACGGGTGCGCTCCACTTCCCAGATGTTGCAGTGTGATCGCGCTCATTATTTCACTTTGCATCTGGTTTTCTACATTTTTTCCCTGGGAATTAAGGTCACAGGAAGAGGCCCTCCGGATTGTCCCATCATTCATAGAAGTTTGTTTAGTGGGTACACACGAGTGGGTATTTTCAGTGGCAGCCCCATGATTATGGAACAACCTCCCCAGGGAGGTGTGCCTGTCCCCCTCACTTTCAATCTTTAGGAGGCCTTTGGGAATGGTTTTTATAAAGGATCACCTTGGATTAATTTACTAGCATCACTAAACTGTTAGTTTACATTTTGTTTTTGTATGGATTTTGTGTACTTCATGTGATGTATTTTCTCTATATCATAAGATGCATTGAGTTCCATAGGAAAGAAAGGTGGCAAATAAATACCAAGCCTCCTGAATACTCAGACATTCCTGGCCCAGAGGGGGGCAGAAGGAATTTATTCCATCCGGGCCAGGCAGACTGGCTCCCCCCTGGCTGAACCTTGCAGAAACGGTGCAGCGGCCAGGACTGGAGCTTCGGGAGCTGGCATTGCAAAGGAGCAAAGCAATTAAAGTGCCTCTGCTACATTTCTGGCTCATTGACTTTTCTTTGGTACCCTCGGAAGAAGATGGCATCCCCACAGGGATGTGGCCCCTGGCTCTGGGGGCATCACAACTCCACCAGGCAAAAATTAGCTCTCCTGGCCTGCATGCTCCATTGTTATATCACAGCTGTTGAGAAGAGAGAAGCCCTCAAGTGATGCCTGATTCTCAGCAATGGTTTCTCATAGGGTTGTCAGACCCCAGGTGGGTCTGGAGTTCTCTTGGCATTATAATCATTATCCAGACTGCAGGGATCAAGTCCCCTGGAGCAAATGGCAGCTTCAGAAGGTGGAATCGATGGCATCATATCCCTGGAGAGCTCCCTCCCCCAACTCTGCTTCCCCAGGCACAGCCTCTAAATCTCCAGGGATTTCCCAATCTGGGGGCGCGATCACACGCACAATAAACCCCGCCATAGGCGTGAATGCCGGGTGGATTTAAAGGGTGCGATCAGACACGAACATCTGTGAAGTGGCCCACATCCGCTGGCAACCCTTTTTGCTTCACTGCAGAAGCAGAGTCAAAAGACACCAGGGAAAATCCGGTAGTAAACAGGTTGTGATGGGCCACGGGTGGAGTTTCCCATGTCTCATCGCTCCAGCGTGCTCTCATGGCATCGGGATGGTCTGATCAGGCCATCCCAACTCTGTGCCATTGGTTTTTTCCCCCTTCTCAGTATGCACATCATTGAAAACTCCATAGGGAGACCTCAGTGCGGAGATGTGATTAATCAATTCCTCGTGCAAGTTCTTCGGAAACAAACAGCAAAAACAAAAAACAACCCCCCCCAAAAAAAACTGAGACCCGCGGTTGCATCTGATCACACGGTGGCGGGCTGTCCCAACAGCTTCAAAGGACTGTGTGATCATGCTACTGCAGGTCAAATTTCTCCGGAGGAAATAGCCTCACTTCCCGCCCACTTTCTCTCACGTGTGCAACCGCCCCCTGGGTTTGGCAAGCCTAATTTCTCATGTTTCATCTGGTTGGATCTCGAGCCTGTCAACCTGTTGCTTTCTTATGTTAACACCCCTGACTGTAGCATGCAACACTGACATGGCACAGCAGATGTGGCTTGGGGAATGCTGCCTCTCTATTCTCCCCCCCTTGTTTGCAATGCCAGCGTGCACAAGCAAAATGTTGGTCTCTCTTCCTTTGTCCCAGCAGTGGCACTGTCTGTCACGGCATGTGCAGTTGTATTGATCCCATTGAAGTGTATATCTGCTGAGTCAGTCTCTCCTCAGTCCCAGTGAACTTGAAACAGTAACAGTGGCTAGTCATTTAATTCAAGAGATAATATGAAATACAGAGTATAGCCCATTCCTCTAGGTTTTAAATTTCTACATCTGTTGTTGAATATATCCCCTATATTACATTATTACATTTGTGTCTGTCTGTCTGTCTGTCTATCATCATCTATCTATCTATCTATCTATCTATCTATCTATCTATCTATCTATCTATCTATCTATCTATCTATCATCTTCTATCTGTCACCTATCTATGTACAACAATCTTCTTGGATACAGAAAATGCCATGCTCCCAATCCAGGAGTGAAAGTTAACACAGACATATTTGATTTTTCCTTGAAGCTGAGTACAGAATATATCCTGATAGGACTTGAAAACTGAATTTGATGGCAGTAATCAAAGCCTTCAACCATCCTTACCGTTTTATATAACATGTTTTGATGTTTTCAAGCTTGATAAATGCTGAATAGGCTTGCAGAATGACAAAAGGAGATTATTTTGCCTTCTGCATCCCAAAATCATATTGGGTGTCTTCAAAATAATTGTTCTGTTTAGAATTGCTGCACTATCACATATGTTTAGGAAGAGGAAATTTTTCCTCGGGCTTCCTTGTAACAAATATGAATTGCCTGGATGATATAGATCAGCGTAGTAAATAAAGTTATAGAAAAGTGTAGCACAAAATTATCCTGGCATGTGTCTGGCAGTTATAAAGAACACCAGTTGTTGGAGCATGGCTACTCCACAAGGTAATATAGCCCCCAAATAGTGTTCTATGCCATGTAAGTCCGGGCACCAGATGAATGTGTTTGTGAGTACATTGGGCCATAACCAGGCTTCTGACATGGCTTCACTCCCACATTGGTGGCATTTGTGAGAACTTGTCCCTCAAGGTATCTCCATTCATATTGTCCCTATGATTTCCATGACCATAGCAGCTATTATTGGGACCATCGCAGTTGTGTCCATCAAAAAAGCCCTGAATTCGGTCCCCATAGGGAGGAACCAGTTCACACAAATAGTGCCTCTGCATTAGTACTGAACAGCAAAGAACCATAAGTATGAAGTAAGTCATAGTTCTTGGTGTATTGTGTTGATAGGCCGTGTATCTATCATTGACAATCATATGACAGTTAGGGGTGTGCATAATGAAATTCCTCAGCCAAAATTATGCACAAAAATCACTGGTTCAGGTCGATGCAATTATTTCCTGGTACAAGAATACAAATCCAGGATGTTTGGGAATTATGAAACCCCCCCCCCCCAAACAATCCCCCCCCCCCCCCCCAAGTTTGGGTCCTTACCAGCAATTCAGCGTGCACTCCTGTTTTCTTCAATTTCACCCGATTTCCCAGGCAATGGCATTTCTCCCAGTCTCTCTTGCAAGGAAGAAGCACATTGTGCTCCCAGCCAATCACCTGTAGAGATAAGGTGCAGATAGCTGCCTCTCTTTGCTTCCTCCTTTGTCTTGGGGAGCCCTGTTTTTCTTTGCAAGTATGATTGCTGGAGCCACTCTGTTCAAGGGCCTGTAGAATTGGTCCCCTCAGTCCAATTCAATTGAATCTTGGGTGTTCTTAAGTGCACAGGCAGAACTAACTCCACAGCAATTTTGGTGTCATTTGGTTGAAACCCAGCCATTCTAGCACTCCAGAAAAATACCTTCCTTCATCACTTTGTGACAGGAAACAAAGAACAAACCACAACAAGGAAGGATAGAAAACTCAGAATTTTCGGCAAAAAAGTAAAAAAAATTGATAGTCAGTGTCAGAATCTGCAGCAATCAATCCCCCACAACTTTCTTTCCAAAACAGTAAGGTTTATTGGAGTCTGTAAAGGCAAGTCATCTGCACATACATTTAGTGCACGTAGCCAAAAGATATACCTGATTCAAAGGGTCAGGGGACAGTGCTGGGTCAATCAGAATAAAAGCAAAAGCCCTTCTAAGCTAACCAGCTATACATTCCCAGAGAATAGAGCAACAAGGTACCAAGGTCACGGTCTCAGACTACAGGGCGATAAAGAAGAGGGGGAATCGAAACATAACATTCCAAGTCATGCCTAATTCATCCAGCAGCAAGCATCCCCTCATCCCAACCATGGCAGCTGCATAGCTGACAGTCAGCCGATGTAAGAATAGGAAAGTGAAATGAATGTCATCAGGTTGTGGTTGTTGTTTTTTTTTTGTCTAATTCTATTTCCCCCCCAATAGAAATCAGTGGAGAGAACTGAGCCTGCACTGAGAGGCATCTACTGAAGGGGTCTATAAAACTGAATCCCTTTGTCTAATTTGCTTGAAACTCAGTGGTGTGCTTAGATTAGAGGGAGAACTTTCTTCTATGCAAATTTGGTGCTGTTATATTTATAAACAGCTGACCCAGACCTTCCAGTAGGTTCCTCCCGCCCAAACCGGGAGATCTCCCGCCTTGTCCGGGAGACGGAGGGTAAGATGTATTTTGGAGGGGGCAGTATGTCAGCAAGCTGCCATTGTGTTCGGTGTTACTTGTACGGCTGTATAGTTTCTTCCTCCCCCCTCTGCCTGCTAGCCTGTATTTTATTCTGCTGTAATGCTTAAGTCAAACATCTGGAGGACGTGGTGTAGGAGGTGAGCTTGAATGCTAGCTTGTTGCCTTTAGAGCCTGGGAACTGCACCTATATTATGTCTGGAGATAGCAGTGTTCCCAGGGATTGAGCGCGCAACCGTTTCCTTTTACCCGCCAGCGGGAAAGTGATCCATTGGTTCGGTACCTTGTTCAAATCCCTTTATTATGCTTGCCCTGGCTGTTTGTACCCATTCCTAACAAAGGACTTGTTTGAGTATCTTTCCAAAGCTTTGAAATAAATTTTGCTTTCCTGAAACGTGGATTTATTCTCGATGCTTGGGGATCTAACACATACTGAACATAATGGTCCCAAAGCACTGTAACCCCCCCCTCCAACACAAAATTGAAGCCCAAGCCAGCAAAGACCTACATGAACATAAGCAATTATGGAAGAATTCCCACCTCAAGCCCAAGATATGGAAGCATAACAACAACAACAACAAAAATTGGTACACACCCCTAATGACAATTGAAACCAAACTGGTGTTCTAGAGAAAATACTATATGAACTATAAACATGTGTCCTAAGGATCCCTGCTGTAATCTACATCTGTGGTGAAATGCCTTACACCCCCAAATTTATATAAAGGTTTCCCGTAATTGGGTGTGTACGCTTTATAGGCTCAGGGTTTATAAAGCGCCTTTTGCTGGCTAGCAAAAAAGAAGGAGAAAGAAGGGTGGGTTGGACTCATCACAACCAAAGCATGAAGACATCCAGTGCCATAGAACTGCAAATGCCTCTAGTCAGAAGAAGGACAATAGGCAATACCGTACCTCTTTCATATTCATACCTAAGGTCCTTTCTGCACTTGGATCTCATCCCTGGTTTTATCAGAGTTCAACTCGTGACACAATACCTTGTATTTATCCCTGGTTATAACAGCGTCTGTTTATCCCAGGACAAGTGTGGGGTGAAACCAGGGTGACTTCGATGTAATGTGGAAAGAAAAAATACCCTGAGATAATTACAGGGGTGAACTCATGTGTAGTGTAGAATGTAAGTTTGGGGACAGGGTTGGACCAGGATTTAAGGTCTAGTGCGGAATCACCCTAAAGCTGAAAAGCTGGCTAGGTCAAAAGGCAAGAGCAGACCTTTCCTCTGAGACATGAAATGAAAGTTGTACCATAAAAATGCACCCGTAAAATGTGCATTACGCTTTTCCTACTGCTGCTGTTAATAAGCTATATATTTTGAACTTCCAGCAATCCACCGAGGAAGGTCAGGTACAATTACATTCAATTAATAGATAGGGAACTGAGACAACGGATTGTTTAATGGCACACTATGAGAGAAGCTGCCACTAATTGTGCCAAAGGCTGGGAAATGAAGGTGGGGTTGATCCCTACATCTGAAGGAGAATTACACTGGGAATTATGCAAGATCTAGAGGGTGATACTGGTTGCACATCAATTCCATGCATGCTAAAGAGATATCTATGAAAACCAAGAGTACAGCAAGAGTTTTGAGGGATCACGGCAGTTGCTCAATTTGTTCAGTTTTGGATGCTTTGGGGGGGCAAAAATAGCCTCACTGTTTTTTGTATGCTATGCTGGAGTGGATTGGCAGCCTGGGTATGTGCCCAGATATAATCCAGATGAATTTCCTTAGATGTATCGCCTCATCTTCCCTGTTAATGGAAACTGGGCAGAAGACAATTTCTCTTTTAGCCTGGTTAATGGTTATTAACTCTTGGCTTGCTGTTCTTCTAGAGAGTAAGGAATCACTGGTTTCATTATCAGAATTAGACTCTTTTAAACCTGAATGGGTTCTCTTCCTCATTTGGTTTGGATTGTGACTGTCTTCTGGCCTGAGGGAAGACCGGTGCTTATAGTTTGGTTAGTAGCCACCTAGTGGCGAGAAAATGACAGTCTTCAAGAAGGAAAGTGCTGTGTATGTTTGCCCATATATTCCTATTTTAATCAATACCACAGTTACCATATTATTTCTATAGTATTATGGTATCATGGTATTGAAGTTTTTTTTTTCTTGCAAGAATGAATTCATTTCTGCTTACTGTCTTACAAAGATGATTTACAGGCCAAGAAAAGGGATCTAGAGTTCATATATGTGATAGATCTTTGGTAGAACCTATTGGGCATTTCTTCTTTTTCTGTGTACAGATCTGCGAAGAAAATTTCTGGGTCCTTCCTCATCTGAATAAGAAATCTGTTCACTCTTCAAACTATCATTTAATGACTCTGTTAGCAGTCCTGGATTTTGGTATAACATTAGATGTATGTAAATATATAGTTGCTGCAATTAAACATTGCTTGTTTTTAATGAATACTGAACAACAATAACTTTTTTGTTATACTGCTTTTTTCTGGTCGAACAATCTATTGGCTTTAAGACCTAGGTGGGTAACATCACTACCCTCTAGGCTACTTTTCAAATGTGAGGTAAAGGTAAAGGTTCCCTTGCTCGAAAGCCAGTCGAATCCGACTCTAGGGTTGCGGTGCTCATCTCCGTTTCATAGACGAAGAGCCAGCGCTGTCCGAAGACGTTTCCGTGGTCATGTGACTGGCATGACTAAACACCAAGGCGCACGGAACGCTGTTACCTTCCCACCGAAGTGGTACCTTACATTCTTCTAAATCTGACTCATTATTTTAGCCCTTTTCCAAGGACCAGTTGCCCATTGAATGCAACAAAATGATATTTAATTAAATTTGATACTGATATTTTTCTTCCACAGCCTGCAGTTCAGCATCTTAACCACTTGAGCCACCGCAGCTCCTTTTCAAATGTTATATCATCTCTAAACTTAGTTTTTTCTAGTTCAATATATTGCTATCCCCAAAGCTAATTTATTATATCACACTCACAATAATTACAAAATAAAATATAAAACATCCAAAAATTACAATGTTTGCCCCATAGGGTTATAAGTCGACATGGAAGTCTAGATGAAAATGAAGATACAAGGAAACTGTAATTATTGTGACTGTGATATAATGAATTAGCATTGAAAATACCAATACACTGGACAAGAAAAAAACAAAGTTTAGAGCCGAAATAAGATTACATTGCTGTTATTGCCCATTAAACAGCGCTTTAGTGTTATTATGTCTACCATTTACACAATCGTCCACTTGTTGTATTCGTACTTTTTAAAATGTGACAAAGGAAGCTCCAAAAGCAGAGATCATTTGTGCATCCGCTTGGCAGCACTTGATGAATAAGATTCTGAAGGTACAGGCAAAGTGGGTCTGGAACTTATGCTGTACCACATCCTGTTCTAACTATTTACACAGCATGCGCAGTTCGGCCAGGAGCCGGGGATGCGCCGGCGGAAGGACGTGCCGGCGATCCCACGGCCGGCCTTTATGTGCCCTTTCCCGAAGAACCACCTAGGTAGGTGGTTTATTTTTGATACGGGGTTTTGGGTGGAAGGCCCGGATCGGGAACGGGCGCGCCACACTTCCCAGATGTTGCTGTGGGATCGCGCCCGTTTGCTGCGCCCCTGATCCATCCCTCTCCTGGCCCAAAACCTCTCATGTGACCGGGCCCTATGCCTACCATTTACACTGTCGTCCTCTTGTTGTAGTCGTTCTTTTTTTATATGTGACAAAGGCAGCACCAAAAGCAGAGATCATTTGTGCATCCTCTTGGCAGCACTTGATGAATAAGATTCTGAAGGTACAGGCAAAGTGGGTCTGGAACTTATGCTGTACCACATCCTGTTCTAACTATTTACACAATATAGTAGAGCAGCTTCTCCACATTTCCTCTTTTACCCCTTCCAGCAACGTTATAGTACATGAGCTAAATTTATTGTGGGAAATTATATAGCTTGTGAACTGCTTTGCATAAAGCGCCCAGCAAGTCTTGTTGCCAACTACAGTTCCTTCCCGTGACAGTCAAGATCCAATGTGTTCAAATAAGATGAGTCCTGACAAAAGATCTCCTTGTGTCTTCTGAGCTGTCAGCATTTTACATTTCTGAGTAATCACAAGGTTGTGATCAGTTATTAAATTTACTTAAGTGATGGGAATAATAGTGATATTTAAATTCCTAAATAAGCAGACCAAAATGAACTCCAGTGTAATTGCCAAGAGAGAAATAAAGCACATTTTTGCTAATGCAAAAGAAGAAGACTGCTTTAGCTTCCTCCATAATGAATAATAAAAAACCTAGACTATTAAGCCAGCCATTAAACATCTCAGCCAATTAGTCAAATAAACATTTAAGTACTTACAGGCAAAACTGTTGTTTTCATGTCATCTATAAAATGTGATGGTTCCTAGCTCAGTGGTGGCCAATGGTTTTGCCAAGCGTGCCAAAAGTTGAAGCATGAATCAGTGGGACTCTGTTTTTAAGTAGCACTTAACTATGGCAGCCATGCAAAAAAGCCCCCGCCCCAATTCTTTTTTATCAGCCTCCCCCACCCCCGTAAATACATTAACAGTAGAACTGATTTTAAAAGCATCCAGGGTAACCAAGATTCTGCAGTAGCAGAGACCAAGAAGAATTTCAGGGTATAAGTTTTCAGGAGTCAATATTTCCTTCAGCAAATACAAGTCGGAAAAGAGATCTCTGAATCCTTATATCCCCGTCAGAAGATGGGAGAGGCATTGTAAAGAAGGAACTCAGGATGACAAGGTACAATGCACATCTTAATGAGCTAGATCAGAGCAGAGGATAAATGCTTAGGGGCAGAAAATTAGCATCTGTAGTGAGATAAGAGGGAGGGAAGGCGGTATTGCTATAGCCCAATCTCATCAGATCTCAGAAGCTAAACAGGGTCAGTACTTGGAAGGGAGATTACCAAGGAGAACTCTGCAGAGGAAGGCAGTAGCAAACCACTTCCGCTTCTCTCTTTTCTTGAAAGCCCCTTGCTAGAGTCTCCATGAGTCAGCTGTGACTTGATAGCACTTTACACACAGTATTCAACCCTGGAGGGTCCATTGTTCTAAATTTGTGAATGAACTCAAGATAACAATTGGGACAACCAAGTGAGTGATTATATGTCTGAACTACACTGACTGAGCACCACCATCCCTCGGCTTTGAGTTTGCCTGTAAAGGGGGAACTATTTGTTACCTATAGTTCTGTGATTCTTTTCAGAGAGTTTATGGGAGCAACGCAGGGTCCAGTAGTAAGTGTCATGATCCAGAGATGTAAGGTGCTTTGAAGATCAACGGGGTTCCTGGGACCTTGTCAACCACTTACTTTTTCAGGAAACAAAGTCATAAAATGCATCAAGAGGTCAGAGAGCAGTGATGCATTTCTGGAAAGAGATAACCATTTGCTCTACCTGCCGGGAAGGGCATAATGGATAGCTGTTGTAAAACATTATCTGAGTATTGAGATGTGTGGAACATGTGACCTTGGTTTACTGGGAGGTCGGGTTTCACCATCCAAGTGGAGGCAAGTTTCCTAAACCTGGATTGCGTAAAATACTTCCCACCAACTAAGGCAGGTACCTTGCAATTAGAGATGTCCAGATGCTAAGAGTTGGATGCCCCTGCATGGAGCATGTTGGGAGTCAGGACGTGCATTTACTCCATGGACTTCCAGGGAAGGATGTTGAAGATATACCTTTGGTATTGTTAAGTTTAGCTTAGTGATGTGATTTTCCTCTTCTTTTCCTTAGATCTGTACAACCAGTAGGCTTGATAGTCATTTCCCCTGTGCTCTAGCTCAACAACTTATAGCAATAAAGTTTTCCTGTTAAAGAGAGCAGACTGTGTTTCAAATTTCTCCCCATGCCATCTTGACCACTTGCTTATGCTCACACACATGCACAGGTGAAAGGCTGAAGTAATTGGGAAACTCTGCCCTTTGTACTTGCGCAGAAGCCACCTTTACTGGTGTTCCCCAAGTCACTGGTAACGTGGAAGGTTGGATTTAACTTCAGGTGGTAGCAACCAAAGAAGAACACACTTAGATACATATGAACACACTACACACATGTAAACGCATATAGACCCAAGGTGGTTTAATGACAGGAAGCCCCTTAATAGACCCAAAGGGTGAAAAGAGGTTTGCCTAAACTAAGTCCTTATGACCAACCGGCTGGAAGGGAAGTGATGAGGGGACAGACTTGTCCCATGTCCTGGACATGTGAAGCCATAGGAAAGTTAATCTCCAGGGATGCACCATTTTAAACCTGCAGCTACACTGGGGGAAGTTCTGAACTAGTAGTAGGTACTGCCGCTGCAGATCAGTTGGTAGTTTAACCTACTGCCGAGCCTTCCGAGGCCTACATACCCTCCAAGCATCTGACAAAGTCCCTCACAACCAGTGTCACTTGTGGCATCCATGCTACAGGTTGGCTCTTTGTGGTTGAGATCACACACATTAAATAATCCACTTTCAATGCACTTTTCAATTGATTTTGCAGTGATTGTAGCCTGTATCCTAATACTTTTTTCCAAAAGAGGAGGTTTAACTGAAGGTCGGGCTTGTTGGGGTTGGTTTTTCTCCCCTGACTCAGAAAATAACAGAGTTCCCCGAACCATTTGCTTAGTTAGCAATATGCCTGGGTCTAGCACTGATCAGCATTTAGATGGAAACAAATATTTCCTTATGGAGCTCTAGAAGACAGTTAAATATTAGACAGGTCAGTTCAGAACCCCAAGGTGCCCAGTACAGAAGTTAAAAGCAGCACACCCCTGTACTATAAGTTATACAGTATCTATTAAAAAAAGACTGATTACATAACCTTACAGGAAATATAAGGTCATCAAATGCCAGTGGAATATACACAGAAGCTGGTTTCTAGTGGTGTGACAGCTAAGACTTGGTTCAGAATACAGTGATGTTCAAAAATGTTATAGTACTAAGCCAAGAAAAGAAATAACTAACTTGAATCCTTGAATTTCTCTCTCTCCTCTCTCTTATCTAGAGATTTTAGCCTTGGTATATTCAAGCAATCACATCTGTTTGCAGTTTTAAACAACCCTTGAGAACCTATTTGGGCTCCCCGTTTATCCTTTCTCATCCTTATATTTCCTAAGCTTACAGGCAGGGCTTATCTTCCTTTTAGGGCCCTGAGTTGAAAGGACATTGAAAGCATTGCAGTTATGAGCTAGATAAGATCTTTTTCTGGCACTCTTGCCAATGGTAGCCTCCACCACTCTCTAAAAAGCACATGCATTCCAGTTTCAGGGGTTTGCCCAAAACCAGTATTCCATGAGATATGAAGGATTGCCCTCTAGAAGTGAATATAACCCTTCCTTACTTATGTGAGCATTTGCTTTCCATGGGAGATTTGGATTTTGCTCGATATACTTCTACCCCGCTCTTCCTCTAACAAGCTTGGAACGGCTGATATATGACTCCCAGGACACTCTCCCATCTAAGTAGTCTACAGAGTCAGACATGTTTAAGTTCAATACTAGAGCTGTATCATGTACGTTAAGTCCACTGATATCAATTCTAGGCAGAAATCAATCAGATTAAGGAAATATATACCTAGAAGGGCTAGGAACGAATCCAAAGTTAGCTGAAAGATGTCCTCTGCCTCTGCAAGTCCTTGGTACGATTCCAGCAGAGACTGTTAAAGACGTGCTGAGCCATATGACATACTTCTTCTTGCCAAATGTGAGTGATGTATCCATGTATCATTTGCTGCTGTTCCTTCCATAGCATTGGTAGGGAAGACCAGTGTATTTCAGTGTGAGGGAGGTAACTACTTAGTTTCTCATTCACACATTAAATTAGAAGTGCAAGGAGGAAATTCACTGGTAAATCCCTTTTCAGTGTAGTAGCCAAAGCTACCTTCAAATCCACTTCATTATTTCAGTGGGTTCGATTATGACCTTCAACACAGGGAAGTAGCAAATGCCTGGCAGTGGCTGGT
This sequence comes from Gekko japonicus, assembly GCF_001447785.1. Taxonomy (NCBI): domain Eukaryota; kingdom Metazoa; phylum Chordata; class Lepidosauria; order Squamata; family Gekkonidae; genus Gekko; species Gekko japonicus. Next base: position 518,360 of record NW_015159750.1, read on the forward strand.
GGCACTGGACATATCTACAATCTGGGGATGCCAGTGTCGAGTTGGGATGTGGGGCTCCCACAGAATTACAGCTTATCTCCAGATCAGGTCCCCTGGAGAAAATGGATGCTTTGGAGTATGGACTCAATGGTATCATACCATACTGAGTCCTTGTTCCCCCCAGGTTCCACCCACAGATCCCCAGGAGTTTTCCAGCTTAGATCTGGTACCCCTACCTGCCCATCTCCCATTGGTGGCCAGGTAGGACCTAGCAACCCTGCTACTGTCAATGCCATGGTCATGACAGATGTGTTAATTGCAATGGAATAGGGATTTATTTTTATTTTTAATTGTTTGTTTGGTTTTGTTTTATCCTTCTGAGCCACCTTAGACAGGACTGGAGAGGAGCCAAACATGTTACTGTGTAGGGTACCATGAACACTCTAAAGTGATCATTGATGTTATTACAACTAGTAGTAGTGGGGATGCAAGTAACAAAAGGTGCAGACTTCAGGGTTTTGCACATGTTTTTAGTACTATAGAAAGAATAGAATAGAACAGAGGAGGAGGAAGAGGAGGAGGAGGAGGAGGAGAAAGAAGGAGAAGGAGGAGAAGAATAAGAATAAGAATTGGTTTTATACTCTGCCCTTCACTACCCAGAGAAGTCTTGGAGTGGCTTCCCTTCCTCTCCCTGCAACAGACACCCTGCGAGGTAGGTGGGACTAAGAGAGCTCTGAGAGAGCTATGACTGACCCAAGGGTTCATATAATGGCTTTATGACATTTTAGTACTTTAACAAAGAAATCCTAGGCATGGGATTTTAAAATCTTCTAAATCTATGGAAATGTGTAACTCTCTGTTTAGAATTGCACTGCGAATTCTCTTATGCTCCAGGTGCTTACTTGGATAAGACTGTGTCTCCAATTGCATTTATTTGGGAGTATCTGTAGTAAACTCAATAAATTTCACTTCCAAGATGTAACAGTTCCAGGAACTGTGTGTGTGAATCTGAGTGTTTGAGTTGGTTCTCACTCTGTCATGTGGCACTCGGGTCTTGAACTGCTGAACTACCGACCTTCCCATCTGCAGGTCAGTGTCTTAACCACTTAAGCCACCGCAGACCTCTGTTCCTTAGCAAGTATAACACAAATCCTTGTATCTGCAGAAACACTAATTTACCTAAAACCCATGTTCCTGTTAATAAGGTTTAATGTGATTTTTTTTTTGCACTACAACATCTTTTGTACTACAACCTTCTTTTTAGATGTCAGACCAAAAAACTTTTTAAAAAAATCTGGATTGCAATTAGGTGTTTCATCTCACCAGTTTTTCAAATGGTCTGGTTCTTTTTTTATGGATAGCTTTTATGCTGTTTATGTCCAACGGCTTGTTTTTTTATTGTTATGTTGTTTTAATTGTAAGCCACCTCAAGCAGGACTCTGAAGAGGTGGCCCAGAAAAATCCTGAATAAAAAAAATGAGTATCCATTTTAAAAATAAAACATATATACAGTGAATAGACAACTTGTATAGTAGAAGAATACAGACAGGGGAGTTGCAAGGAGTTGCAGAGGGCACCTCATTTCCCCGTCCCCCACTGTTTCCTCTTTCCTTTCCCTGTTAGCTCTCATAACCTCTCCCTCTTTCCTGTTTCCTTGTCTCCTTCCTGCCTATCAGTCAGCCTACCTTTATTTGCTCCCATATCTTCAGCTTTTCCCCTTTCCTTCCCCCTGTCAACTTGTGTCTTGGAAAACATTGCACAGTGCTATCTGTCAGGCCAGGCCCAGTTGTGCAGTGGGGAGCTCACTTTCTCAAGTATCTATTTCTTCTTTTCCTCCTCCTGGCAGCCCCCATATCCTCAACTTTTCCTGTTTCCTCTCTCCTTCCCATCAACCAACCAACGAACATTTATCTGCCCCCCCCATATAGAGTTTTCCCTCGGATGACCGTGGCCCCACCCCCAGTGTGCCTGGTGTGGTCGCATCACCTCCGGGTGATGTGCACGTCACATACTTTGGGGGTGGGGTTCCCCCCAGGGCCCAATCTGCTGGTGGTGGGGAACGGGCCTCTGGGGTGGGGGTTTCCTCACCCCCCGGGGGGGACTTGGCAAGCCTGCAACAACCTCATGGAGTAGGTTTGGCTAAGAGTGCACAACTGCCCCCACCGGTCACTCGGTGAGCTTCCACAATGCAGAGGGTATTTAAACCCGGACCTCACAGATCCTATTCTGAAACTCTAGCCCCTATGCCACACTACTGTTCATGGAGTAGTTGCTGTTGAACAGTAGTTAGCAGCTGGACCTGGTTAAATCATGGTACTCATGTGGTATCATGCTGTGCAGTGGTTGCTGGAAGGCCTGTCCCCTATGAGTCCTCCCTCAAAGGCCAGAACAGCTCTGGAATGGACCCTGATCCCTACCCCTGCCTTTCACTGACAGAAGCAGAGGTTTGAAGGCTGGCAATACTATTGTCGTTGCCAAGCAACAGCCACAAAGGTCACTGAGAATGCATTCAGTTCTTAAAGGTACAGACACTTACTTCTATCGTTTGGGGGTTTAAATTCCCCCCTTTAAGATTTCAGAGTTTTCTGCAAACCTGGGACTTTTATTTGGTTTGCTGAAAAATCTGTCTTGTCTGTTCGCGGCCCTGAACTCTGGATTCAAGTATCCACAAATGGGGCCATGTTAAGAATGAGTTATATTGATTCCATACCTTTTAAACAAATGTGTGCATTCTTTTTTTGGGGGGGGATCTTTTCCCGAGAATCTGTCTGGAAATTACAAGCACGGACAATTTATTAATCTAGCTTCTATCCCGAAGCCAAGATAAGGAAGACACAATTCTAAAACACAGACCACGATTCCGTAATGGAATGGATCACACTTGCATGCCAGGGTATTCCTATTCTGTATCTCATTATTGGTGACAGAGGAAAGAGGAGACAGGTTGTACTTTAATTACAGTGAATTAAACACTTTGTCTTAAAGGTGTCACTTAAATCAATGGGTGAATTTGAATACCTCTTGTTAAAGCTAGCTTTTTAGCTCTCCGTCTAGTCCAGTAATGACAAGGGCTGTGTGTTATTTTTAGTTCTGATGGGTATTCTCTTTTTTTCCTCATCCAAGAATGGAATGTCTCAGTTTTTTAAAAAAAGGTACAAGGCAAATATCTTCCTTGGATCATATTGCTGAGGTGCCCGGTCTTGTTACATGCTACCCAGACTGATATCTCATGACATGGAGGGCATAGCCACCGCTGACAGTTTCTTTTATGGTGTCTGGCAGCCAATCAATGCAATATCATTCTGTCCTTGATGATGCCAGTGCCATCCCTTGCAGAACATCCTTTCCAGCAGAATATTCATGCCTTTAGATGTGGTTTTCTTTAAAAATCCACTTTGACTAGACAGTGAAGGCAGTACTGAGGCTCCTGAAATCTTGGGTATACCCTGTGGCAGATGACAGATAGTTTCTCTTGAACTCTATAATGAAGACAAGGTAATAGACGATCCCCTTGTTCAGGGCAAAGAGTGGGAAGCGTATAGGGAAAATGTGAGTTGGCTACACCCAACTTTTCATCTAGTGAAAACAGGAAGGGTCATTTTTGGTGTAGTGGTTAGGAGTGTGGACTCTAATCTGGGAGAACCGGGTTTGATTCCCCACTCCTCCACTTGCAGCTGCTGGTGTAACCTTGGGTCAGTCCCAAGTTCTCTCAGAGCTCTTCTCTCAAGGGCAGTTCTTGAGAGAGCTCTCTCAGCCCCACCTACCTCACAGGGTGTCTGTTGTGGGGTTGGGAAGGGAAAGGAGACCGTAAGCCACTCTGAGACTCCTTCTGGTAGTGAAGGGCAGGGTATAAATCCAGTCTCCTCCTCCTCCTCATTTTGACCCCTTAGAAAGAGATCATGGGACCTGCATGAACAAAAGCCATATTGAAGTTGGACTGTCATAAGGAGGAGAATTGGGTGAGACTGGGGGAAAATATGGCTGAATCCATCCCTGTATTTTTTGTAGACACTGATGAGTAGATTCACACAAAGTCACATGTGTGTGTTTGTGCATTAAAATACTAGGGCTTCTTTCACTGGGTGGTCTTTACAGTGGTTAGATATGTACTGCAATTATGTAGAATTACCAATGTTGCATATCTAATGAGGGTCTTTTGCAAATGACTACCCGTGGGATGTGGATAAAGCAGGTCTGAAGGCATCAGCGTCACTGAATTCAGAAAGGTCGTGATGCTAAGACAGTTATGGTGTCAAGAGAATAGCATTAAGGCAGATTTTCTGCGAACACAATCTATTTCCTCAGTTGCTTTGGACAATTTGTTTTCACCAAGGCGAGTCCAGTCACTGTCAGGTAAGCAATATAGTATGTGAACCATGATAACAAAAATCACAACCCCATGTAACTGCATAATCTAAAAGGTATAGGGTTGGATCCCGATTAACTTGGCAGTGTCCACTGATTCCTCCTTCCCACTGCAGAGCCCTCACATCATTCTTCAGGATCTCTTTTCTCCCAGGTACAGCAATTTGTGGAGTTCAGTGGGCTTCAGTCAAAAGGGAGGCAATCTTCTAGGCATGGAAAGAGGTCACTGGAAGAAGAAGAGATTGGATTTATACCCCACCCTTCACTAGGCGAAGGAGTCTCAGAGCAGCTTACAAGCTCCTTTCCCTTCCTCTCCCCACAACAGACACCCTGTGAGGTAGGTGGGGCTGAGAGAGCTCTCTCGAGAATGGCTCCTGAAAGAACAGCTCTGAAAGAACTTGTAACTGACCCAAGGTCACACCAGCAGCTGCATGTGGAGGGGTGGGGAACCTAACTTGGTTCTCATAGATTAGAGTCCACACACCTAACCACTACACCAAACTGTCTCTCAGGGAGGGAAATATTTGTGAATTTCCGGCATTGTGAAGGGGGTTGGACCCTGGAGGTTCCTTCCAACTCTATGATTCTAAGAAATTTCCATGCCACCGGTGGGGGGGGAAATTGATCCAACTCTTATTTTTGGAGCTGAGAGCATGGACATTGCTGCCAGTGAGATGTGTAAGCTTCTGGCTTACATACATAATTGGTGAAGGATGAAAAGAATTCGCCTTAAGTTTTACGTTGGAAGACTTGGTGAGAATAGAACCAGGATCATAAAAAGAAGAAAGTGTAAGCACTGGGAAGAAGAAGAAGAAGAAGAAGAAGAAGAAGAAGAAGAAGAAGAAGAAGAAGAAGAAGAAGAAGAAGAAGAAGAAGAAGAAGAAGAAGAAGAAATTTGTGAATTTCCGGCATTGTGAAGGGGGTTGGACCCTGGAGGTTCCTTCCAACTCTATGATTCTAAGAAACTTCCATGCCACCGGGGGGGGGGAAAATTGATCCAACTCTTATTTTTGGAGCTGAGAGCATGGACATTGCTGCCACTGAGATGTGTAAGCTTCTGGTTTACATACATAATTGGTGAAAGATGACTTGGTGAGAATAGAACCAGGATTATAAAAAGAAGAAAGTGTAAGCACTGGTAAAAAGAAGAAGAGGAGGAGGAGGAGGAGGAGATTGGATTTATATCCTGCCCTTCACAACCCGAAGGAACTCCAGAGCAGTTTACAATCTCCTTTCCCTTCCTCTCCCCACAAAAGACACCCTGTGAAGTAGGTGGGGCTGAGAGAACTCTTCTGAGAACTGCTCATGAGAGAACAGCTCTGAGAGAGCCGTGACTGGCCCAAGGTCACACCAGCAGCTGCATGAGGAAGAGTGGGGAATCAAACCCAGTTCTCCCAGATTAGAGTCCACGCTTCTAACAACTACACCAAACAATGTCAAAAGATACTGGATAAGTGGTGCATGGCCTTAAACTAATTGTGCTGTACATACAATAATATCTTGAATAAAATAAAAATCCATCTAATCATGTACTCTTATATCCAAGTGTGGGGTAATCTGTGGATGTCTAAACCCACAGATTGGGCCCACACTGACAGAAAGGAGATTTTTTTTCTAAACTTTGGGGTCCCTCAGGTTTGCGGAAAAATCTTTAAACTTACAAAATGCATTGGGGTGCTTTAAACAATAATGCTGCTGCGCATGTGCAGGACACTTATCAGTCCAAGTGCTGGCTCCTGGGTGCCCGCTGGCTATGCCATAGCTCCTGAGAGTCATGCTGCTGATGCGCTGGCTCCCAAGGGACCTCCCACCGAGTCGCTGGCTCCTGGGGGCCCTGTTGCTGGTGCACTAGCGCCTGGGGGCCATGCTGCCCAGGCTGCAGCAACATTGAAACTATTTGTGATAATGTGCTTGGGTATATTCCCTAGCACTTGTTAAGATTATCAAGGACAAAGCTACCCTATGTCTTTTAAGATCATTCTTTAGTGACTTTGTATATTATGTCTGCTAATATATGAAACGTAAATAACATTAATAGCAGGGAAGAAAGGAAAAACCAAAGGCTTTTGCCTCAGTACAAATTAAAGGCATGTTCTCTATCAAGTTGTCTTCAATCTTTATAAAGGTAGTTGAGAATAATTACAATTTAAATATTAGCCAACTATTAGTTTCGTCTTCCTTGTTCTTCTAAATGCACCCAATCAAACTGGTGACGTGGGAAAGATATATAGATAATTCTAGCATATATTTTTGGTAAATTTCCTTTAAATACAGTTCTTTTGATTTTAATATGAGAATTAGGTGATGACTACTTATTCTATCAATCTCTCTTCCCATGCATAAATGCTCTGTCATCAATTTTAGTCTAGTTCCCTAGGTAACAGATCAGAGTGGAAGAGATTGTGTTACCTTGTATATATCCCAATCTCGTTAGCAGTAGGATCATACTTTAATTTAAATTAAAAAGCACAAAACAGAGGCCTTGTGAGAGGATCTTGTGTGATTTTAGCTAACATTTTCTCCGTGATTTTACATACCTAATTTTATGAACACTTCCAGGTTGCAGATGCATTAACTCCGCAGGTCATAGGCTACATTACATTTTCCTATGACTCCAAACTTTGACATTTCATTTTTTTTATCCTTAGTAGAAATCATTCATCCAGAACTATGACAAAAATGTTTTTGTAAACCCATGTAAATGATTGCCAATCCTGTTCATAAGCCCGGAAGAAATGGGAAAAAAAATAGGCAAAATTGTACATACCTTTGTGGACTTATATTGTTACACAATTTTTGTAAATTTGAATGTTGTATTTTACAAATGATACTTCTGCATTATATATAAAAAGACCACAATATATAAAATAACCACAATATAAACAATTTGTATATTTATTGTTATATTTCTTTAAATATTTAGCATCTTATAGCAGTGTTATTCTCTTGTTGTTGCTACATTCGTTTTTCTTCATTTTGAAATGAAATACAAAGAAAATAATCAAATCCTATTCGCTGTTACTCAATGGGAAACACATTTACAAGTTAAATTTTGTTTGTTTGTTTGTCATACAATTAAAATGAAATTTCCTGCAAATATCATCCATGAAATCCTGTCTTCAGTCTTCAAAGAGATAGGGAAACAGGTCTCAGTTTTACAGGCAATTAAAATAAAGGCTGGTGAACAAACAAAAAGAGATGCTGTGCCTTAAAAGTGACTTACGATAAAATGTGGGGATAACCACATTATCCAAAAGGATTCACTGAAAGAAAAGAAAAAAAAAACCCAAACCCCAGTCATCTAAGTTGACAAGAAACATTAAATCGGTCATCAAAGTAAAACAGACCTTAATTCTGGGGGAGAGACAGAATCAGGAGACAGCCAGGGATATGAAACTGACATATGGGAAGCATTCACTCAACCTTCAAAACATTGCTTTTCCTTCTACTATCTTTATCCATACAGCCTTTTCCCTAAAGTCAATTTGATTCGTTCTTCTGAACAATGTTCACTTCTCTGGTTTCGTAATCAAATCGTCTTGGATTCATCCCCAACCCCACTCAGCCACTTTGGATTTCCATGGGGCAATTTTATGCACTGCTTCAGTATTAGTGTGCACGAGCATTCACTCACATTCATGCATCTGTCACAATGAATGACATCTCATATGCCTTATATTCTTGATCAACATAACACATGCCCAAATCATGGCCTGGAATTAAATTCCATTGATACCATTGCCTGGTAGATTTACCCTATAAAGGTAAAAGGAGAGTACAGTATCTGTGTGTAATAGTGGAAGTATTTCTATAAACACACATGCTTAGAGCAGGGGTCCCCAACCTTTTTAAACCTGTGGGCACCTCTGAAATTATGATACAGCATGGCGGGCACAGTCACAAAATGGCAGCGGGGGGAGGCAGCCCCAGCCACAAAATGGCTGCTGCTGCTGCTTACCTCAGTCATTTGGATTTATTGTTACAGTTGACAACCAGCACACTCAGCCATTTTACAAAAAAACATTCCAATAAGAAATATCCTGCTTACTTACTTTGCTTTGAGAATTATTGAAAATTAAAGGATAGTAGAAAATAGATAAATGTATAAGACTAACAGTTGAAGATTAAGTTACCTATGGATGTGAATGAGGAGATAGGGAGGTATGAAGAAAATTTAAGAATTGGGCTGGAGGTTGGAGCACTGTGGGAAGCCGAGAAGGGGGGGGAAAGGGAGGAGGGAAGGATATATAATTGTATAAGTTTTGATATATGTTTGAACATTTTTTTTATTATATCCTAATAAATTGTTTTTTTTGGGGAAAAAAGAAATATTCTGCTTACCTTCAGTCTCACAGTGAAGATCCTTGTACAATGATGGCAGCTGCTGCCAAAACAACATTAAAAAAGCACTGCCAATCAAAACTATAATGACCAATCAGCAGCCTTGCTGAACAAAGCCTGACCTGGCTCCACCCACTTTCTAAAGACACTTGGTGGTCACCATGTTGGAGACCCCTATATCATGGACAATGAACTTTTGTTGGCTGTCACCTGAACTGTTGTTCTCCTCTGTGTTCTCACCCTCTTAGGCTACCAATATTAGTTTTCACCCCCACACAGTGTCATTGCACATTTCATAGCATTTTCACACTTCTGTGCACAATATAGTATTTGATACCAAGTGTCAAATGTTGCATCTGGTGTACCATAGTAAACTCAATGAGAACCACACTATAAAAGAAAGCTATTTATTCCCGAAAGGAGGCTGGTTATTCTTAATTAAAAACCAACCAACCAGGCATTGCGACTTCTTCTGTAATAAATGTTTGTTATAGCCTATGTTCATAGTAGAGCTATTTCATGCTCCGCTGACTGGAATTAATAACCCACTGGTTTATAGCGCCCTCCACGGCTGTTCCCGGAAAACCAGTTGAAAATATTCAATACTGCATAAGGTTAGCGTGAGTGAGCCCAAACAGTCATTTTGGTTCAAGTGGAAGTTTGAAAGTCTGCAAATATGTGTTCTATCTCCACTTTAAGTTTCATAACTTTCATCATCTTAAGAGATGTGTGTTTCTATTTCCTTCTCCTTCCCTTCCAAAATCTTGCTTTATTTCCAAGGGCTGTTTAAAATTCACTTTTACTAAGCATACAGTGCCATCTTAAGAAAAATTACACCCTTCTAAGACCATTAATTTCAATAGAAAAGAGCAAGAATCCAGTAGCACCTTACGGACTAATGAAATTTGTGGCAGGGTCTGAGCTTTTGTGAGTCACTGAATTGAGCAGTGACTCACAAAAGCTCATACCCTGCCACAGTTTTTGATGGTCTTTAAGGCGCTAATGGACTCTTGCTCTTTTCTACTGCTACAGACTAACACAGCTACCCATCTTGGTTGATTTCAGTAGATTTACAAGTGTTTAACTCTGCCAAGGACTGCGGTGATGTGCTTCCTTCTTGGCTGTCTGATGATGAGAGCTAGGATCCCTTACATTTTAAGTGTGGCTTTTTAAAAAGACATATTTATTTATTTATTTTGATTATTTTGATTTATACCCTGCCATTCCCGCAAGCAGGCTCTTTTTGTAGCAGGAACTCCTTTGCATATTAGGCGACATACCCCTAATGTAGCCAATCCTCCAAAAGCTTACAGTAGCCCCTGTAAGAAGAGCTCTGTAAGCTCTTGGAGGACTGGCTACGTTAGGGGTGTGTCGCCTAATATGCAAAGGAGTTCCTGCTACAAAAAGAGCCCTGGTAGATATGGACTTCCTTTAAAAAAAAGAAAGCACTTTAAAAACAACAGTGTATCTCTACTACTCAGGAAGCAGTCTTCTTTGGCTTTGTAGAAAAGACAGCATAAAGACTGATTTCATGGTATAAAAGCATTACATCATTTTTCCAGGTCAGGTTACACAAAAGAAGTCTTCATTCATTTCTGGAGCACACTTTCAAGCAAGTGCTTTAGATATGAGACAAGGAAAACAATTTATGATCACAATAGTTACACCTTAATTCTATTACAAGTGTGCAACAGGGTTCCCGGCCCCGACTTTCCCAAATTGCAGTCCCATGCACCCCAAATCGAAGTCTTGCTTTACAACGGCCTCCAACTGGGGACTTCTCTTCCCTCAGGGTTCCCCCCCACACACACACAAGTGATTGTGTTTTTCTGACAAGATATAACAGTTATTGGGGCTGGCTTTTGGAGATTGTTACTAATGACATTTGGTTTCATATTACCAAGGAGTACCAGAAAAACATCTACTTCTGCTTCATTGACTGTACTAAAGCCTTTGATTGTGTAGATCACAACAAACTATGGCAAGTCCTTAAAGAGATGGGAGTACCAGATCTCCTCACATGTCTCTTGAGATACCTGTATAAGGGACAAGAAGCGACAGTTAGAACCGGACATGGAAGAACTGATTGGTTTAACATAGGAAAAGGAGTACGAAAGGGATGTATATTGTCACCCTGCTTGTTTAATTTATATGCAGAGTACATCATGCAAAATGGCAGCCTGGATGAATCACAAGCCGGAATTAAGATTGCTGGGGAAAAGATCAACAACCTCAGATATGCAGATGATACCACTCTAATGGCAGAAAGTGAAGAGGACCTTAAGAGCCTCTTGCCAAGGGTGAAAGAGGAGAGCGGAAAAGTCGGCTTGAAGCTCAACATCAAAAAAACTAAGATCATGGCATCCGGCCCCATCACTCCTTGGCAAATAGAAGGGGAAGTCAAGAAAGCAGTGACAGAATTCACGTTCCTGGGATCCCAGATCACTGCAGATGGTGACTCTCTGCTCCTGCATTTGTATTCCTCTGCCATTTTAGCTTGTTTCTGCAGACGTTTCTGTAGTCCAAGGAGCAAAAAAGGAATTTGCTCCCTCTTGTAGTCCAGCAAGGGAATTCCCGAAAACAGAGAAATCTGATGGTGTGCTGCAAGAGAGGACAAATTGTATTTTTGCTCCTCAGACTACAAAAACGTCTGTGGAAATGAGCGAAAGATCAGGAGCAATACAAATGCAGGAGCAGGGAGACCAGTTCATGTGGAAAATGTCAAAGTTAATGTCTCTTTGCTGCTCCAACTGGATTTATCTGCTGCCTTTGATACAGTGGACCATGCCATCTTGTTGAGGCATTTGGAAGCAAAAGTAGGGATGTGCTTTGGACTGGTGCAAGTCATTCTTCATGGACTGGACTCAAAGGGTTGCCTTTGGAGACCAGTTCTCATCACAATGGGACCTATCCTGTGGGGGTTCCACTGGGTGCAACCCTATCCTTGGTCATCCAGCAAGCTTAATGGGAGGGTAGGGGTGTGAAACTGGATCTCCCAACCACTGCCCCTCATAGGCTGTCTGTCAAACATTACACATACTACAGTACATTGCTGATAGGCTGCATGTGGTGAGAAATGACTTGAACTGCATATAATAGCAGCTCCCTAGGCAGGGATACTGCCTCCTACCCATTCTTGCATTGTTTTTTTCCAGGCATTGCACCCCAGTGACATTTTTTTTTAACTTGTGGGGTAAAAGCCTCTTGTTTTAGAACACCTGCTCACATTTTGCCTGCTCTCTGGTACTCCAGTTGGCCAACACAAACCTTTAATCCATTCCTGTTAGCAATACATTTTACAAATAAGCACTAATGGTCCCTTCTGTTTATTCTCTGCCTCTCATTCATTTGTAAGTGGAAGTAACCCATTTTCTGGAGCAAATGTGCTTATCGTTGTTGTGATAGCATGCTATGGAAGAGAATTTTCTTTTTAAAGTACATTCGGTATAGCCAGACTACAGGAACAAAACACATAGTCGTTATATATATATATTTTCCCTATTGGCAATTGAAATGAGTTGTTTGCTCATATTAAACTCTGTTTCCCAGAAGAGTAAATTCTAAGTAAAGCTTTCTTCAGAAGGAAGAATATGTAAGTAATTAGTGGAGGGAGGAGAAAGATGCAATAAAGCAGTTGGAACATCTGCATGCAGTTTCTTCTTACTTCAATATCCTCCTGGTTGGTTGATTGGTTTAAAAAGGATGGGCTTGAATCAGGCCCATAGCCAGGATTTTTTCTGGTGGGGCTGTGGGGCTTCATTTGCCATCATGAAGGGGAGTGGTGCGTGCCCCTCTTCCTCCCCTCCTGCAAGATGTAAAGGGCCGTTCAGCTGATCAGTGGGGAGCACGTGGCCCACTGATGAACTGGAGAGCCCTTTAAATTTTGCAGGAGGGAGGGAGAGAGAAAGGCACACACATACACCCTGCTTCTTCTCTTTATTTTTTTTTAAGCCCCCAGAGGGGATTTTTTATTTTTTTTAATACTACAAAAGCTACCAAGAAAAAATAGGGAAAGGGTAACTACAACTAGGGAGAAAGAAAAGCGACCCACACTACACTAAAACCCCAAGGTTAGGAGATCATTCCCTGTTAAGCTACCGTTAGTTATAAAAAAAGAAAAGCTGTTAATAAACAATATACTTTGTGAGAACCTGTCTTTCTAAGCTTATATGTTAGTTTGTTTGTTACTTTTTATGAGAAGATTTCCCGAGCATCTCCTCCAGCTCGCTTCATAAAGGCAATTTTCAGAGTCCTTCCGCCTTTACATCTATACTAAGACTCTCTAAGATCTTAATAGCTTCTTAGACATTCACTCCAGATTCTGCAGCCCAGTCTTCCTCCGTCTCGAAAGGGATAAAACCACCAATCTTAAGCCTCTTCCTCTTTGGTCTCACCCTCGGGGCCCAGTGGCATCTCAAAATTTTCTGGATTGTGAAGGCAAATTCAAGCTCTTTTCTCTCAGCAGGATTGAAGGTGACATTTTCTGAGAACACTTGCAAGGAAGGAGTTAAGTCCTTGTAAATCTTTCCTGTTTCTCTTGTACTTTTCCTCCTTTTCTCGTTGAAATCGCTGTTTAATTTAGTGTCCATCTCTGTCGCTTTAAAAGCCCTCAGTTCCATTTTTCTGCTATCATTGCCAATTGGAGCTGCCGGGACACAAATTGCTGATTTATCTTGGCAAGCGGATGGTTAATACCAACAAGTTGCTCCAGAATCGGCTTGGTGGCTTCGGCTATAAGTGCAATAATGTCTACTTCCCTTCTTCTCAGAGTTGTTTTCACCAACTTTTTTGGAGTGTCCTCCATTTTAATGCTTTGTTTTCAATATAAAATCGCTTTCTCCCCGGCTCTGAAAATCACTTTACGCTGTTTAATTGCTTAGATGCTCATGGATATCTCCCACAACAGGCCTGTATGCTTAAAAATAAAGTCTTTCAGAAATGTCCATTTACAGCCGTCTCTCCCCCCCCCTTCCGCTTTTATAAATGCGTCTAGAGAGACATCCCTCTCTCAGCACAAAATCACTTAAGAGGTTTCGGGGGGGATTTTGCTTCAAAGTATCCATTTACAATCGTTTCTCTCTGCCCCCCCTCCACTTATGTAAATGCATCTGAAAGGCGTCCCTCTCTCAGCACAGTTCTGATCACTCAAAACGTTTTTCCTTGGGGGGGGGATTTTCTCTTCTGAAGACAATTCGCTCATTTTTACTCACAGTTCACTCCTTAACTCACAGTTCATTGTTGGTCTTTATCTTGACCATGCTCTTGATCGCTCCTCCACTAGATCTCCTGCACTTGACCGGATCAACACAGCTTATGGCCTCGCTGAGAGGATGCAGTCAGCGGGAGGGACCGTCAGGGCAGAGGGGAGCCTCCATCTCCCTGCAGATAGCAGAAAAGAGGCTCACCCTCAAAAGCCCTATGGCCTGGGAGTTCCCCCCAAACCCCCGTGGAGGTGCCGATCCAGCGGTACCTCTCCCCCCTGCTGCTGTGCGGCACACCTTCCCAGAGACCTGGGAAAGGCATCCGCCATCACTGTGCCGTAGACCCTGCCTCTCACCACCTGCTTCTTCTCAAAAGCATTTAAAGGATCTCTTTTGGAAGAAGTGGGGGGACTTTAAGAAGCAGGAGGCCTTAAAGGAAGGGGGCTGGCCCTATATAGAAGGGGGCACAACCCCCAATAGAACCACCACAGCTATGAGCCAGGGCTTGATAAGACCATCTGAAATGTTTGTATCTCACAGATTGGCTGCCTGATCTACAAATGGTGAGTGTCAATGGCCCATCAGTTGGAAGTAATGGCTAGCAAACTGTACTCCATCTAGCCTTGCTTGTACTGGCAATGACACCAGGGGCGGGGGGAGGATTCCATTGTGACCTCTGAGGATTCTCCCCTGTGTACTCAAAGCTCGACTGTCACATCTTGTATCCCAGGTTCTGCAACAGAATGTGGCTGCTTTATCTGCATATGGTGGTTCCAAATGGCCATTCCATCAGGGAAGTACATTGCAATGCATTCCAAACTCTCTGTGTTAGTGGAGAAAGAAGAGAAGAAGGGGGGAAAGCTCTGTTATGGGTTATGGAGATCATTTCTTATATACATAAAAAAAGGTTTGCGTACAGGGGTAACAAGTATGCTTTATTAGGATGGGGGGGGCCTGGTTTGGCTGTAAATCAGTTCTCATAATGTGGTCTATTCAGGTCATTTCAGAAATGAAAATACTCCCCCCCCCCTTTCATGATGCACGAGAGGTATATATGGGTAAAATCATGTCTGGGGAAAGGACTATGGCCAAGTTTCTGCTAGGCTCAGAGACTCTGTACTCATATGCACAGACATGAATGAGCCACTTATGTGTAAAGAAATTAGATATGTTTGATAAAGGTTTTTTGTTTTGTTTTTTACCGTGGTGATCAGAGTGCAATGGCAGTAAGGCTGCAAAAACAACACAACAATTGGGTGGAAAATTATAACAACTTCCCACTTAAACTACCCATCCCCCAAAAAATCTATAACTGGGATCATGCAAAAAAGTTGAAAGTGGCATGGGTTTATGGAAGGTGCACAGAGAGGAGGCACAGAGAGGAGGATCAAATCAGTCAATCCTAAAAGAAATCAACCCTGACTGTTCCCTGGAAGGACAGATAATGGAACTGAAGCTCAAATACTTTGGCCACCAAATGAGAAGGGAGCACTCACTGGAGAAGACCCTGATGCTGGGAAAGATGGGAGGCAAAGGACGAGATGGTTAGACAGTGTCATAGAGGCAATGAACATGAAATTGAGCAAACTTCAGAGGACGGCGGAAGACAGGAAGGCCTGGCATGATCTGGTCCATGGGGTTGCGGAGAGTCGGACTTGACTGTGCGACTGAACAGCAACAACAGAGAGGAGGGTTTGTGAGGAAGATCTTAACTGGTGGGTTGGACAATATGGAAAGAGGCAGTCCTTCAAGTACCCTGGCCCCAAACCAATTAGGGCTTTAAAGATAAGAACCAGCACTCTGAATTGTGCCCAGAAACCAAGGAAAAGCCATCACAGATCTTTTTAGCACTGGGGTGATAGGATCCCTGTATCCCACCCCTGACAATAGCCTTCCTGTAGCATTTTGGATGAGCTGGAGTTTCTGGACCATTTCCAAAGGCAGCCTCATGGAAAGCTTACTACAGTAATCTCACTTGGATATAATCAGACCATGGATCACTGAGGCCAGATCATGCTTTTCAAGGAACGGCCATCGCTGGAATGTCAGCCAAAGCCAATGAAAGGCACTACGTGCCACAGATTGGGTTGCCAGGCTGCAGCTGGAAACCCCTGGGGGGAATTGGGAGGTGGGACCCGGCTATGGTTTGCAAAATACTAGAGCATCCCCTATTTCACTTACGTTTCAACTGTAAGTCACATATGTGCACTGGTGTGATGCCAGTGTGTTTTCCTTTCAACCCAATTTCTTCCCAACGGTGCCCGAGGCACCAGTGGACAACAAAAAACTTTTTTTTTTTTTTTAAAAAAAGGATTGCCTGAAGCCTTCAGTCTGTGGATTGCTGCATTTTATTATTGGTTAAAATTAATTTTTTTACCCATTGGCCTTTCCCATACTATGATGCAAGATAACTTTGTTCCTTTATGGCGGAAAAACCAGTTAACAGAATAACTGGTCTGTTATGGTTTTTTAAAACAGTTTATACTGTATTTGGGACATGATCCGGCTAGATCAGTTCTAAAACAAAGAATATTAGACGTTGAACGACAGATGGACGTGAGTAGGATTAGGAGCCCTGTATTTGATGTAAGTACACTTAACAAGATAGTTGTGAGATCTTACATCAAATATTTAGATATCAGCAATCATAGAAGAATTTTTTACCCTATTAAGATACAATGCCTTACCCTCAGCCATAATGGAGGCCAGATATACTAGATCATTGAGGAAAAGTTGTATATGTGGGATGGGACCTGATGAAATATTGGAACATGTAATTTTCGATTGTCTTATATATCATAATATCAGGGAAGTTTTGATCAAGCCGATAGTTAACTCCTTCCCAGGTCGTAATAGAAGGACACTTTTGTCAATTATGCTGGCAGGAGATAGTCAAAAGCTGACTAGGATGGTTGCCAAATTTGGTTGGTTGGCATACCAAACTAGGAAAGAGATAAAGTTCAGATAGGCCTAAACCTAACCTTTGATCATAATTTTGATTCTATTATATCTGTATTTTAAAGTTTTTAGATCCTTATTTATAATTTTAGATGCCATTGTATTTTATAATTTTACTGCTCCCTTAACTGTATTTACTTGTCTTCTATTATACTGGTCTATGACTGTAATAAACTTGATTGATTAGCCAGAAGCCTTCTCTTATAGTGGAAGGCCTGGCATCTCTAGCCACAGAGGAGATTTGGGCTTCCAACTGTAGGGCAGGATCCAGCAGTACCCCAAGCTATGGACGTGTTCCTTGGGCTGGACTGAACCCACCCCAGCCAGACAAGCTGACTCCTCAGTTTTTGAGATATCTTTTTTTTGTCTCCTTTTGTCAATATACATATACATATACATATACATATACATATACACACACTTTGTGAGGGTTCAGTAACGACACACCACAACAGATTTCTTGAAGCTTACTGACCAGCTCTGTCTCTGGTTCCTGCCACACGGGACGGCTGAAACGCGGCTAATCAGAGCCACACCAAACTTGAGTCGCCGTGGCGGGATCCCACGGATCCCCTCAGCTGCGGCACATTGCTCCCCGGCACAATTAGATGCCAGGGAGCAAGAGTCCGATGGGAAGGGGAGGCTGCTGAACTGCGCATGCTCGAGCATGCGCAGTACGGCTGGGGGCCAAGATGCGGCGGCGCAAGGACACGCTGGCCGATCCCACGGCCCGCCTTGAGCCACTTCAAGGGATACAACCACCTAGGTAGGTGGTGTTTTTTTGCTGCGCGGTATTGGCGTTTGGGACAGAACAGGGACGGGCAGGCAACGATTCCCAGATGTTGCCGTGGGATCGCGCCCATTTGCTCCACCCCCGTTCTGTCCCCCCCCGGCCCAAAACACCTCGTATGAACAGGGCCTCTCTGTACCAAACTGTTTTCTGACTGCCTGTCAGCAGTGCTTTATTCAGAATCCAACAGGCTCACACATGGGACAGTGAAAATGTTACATGAAGAAGCCTTTAACTAGAGTCACACTATGTTCTTTAACAGAATGTGCTTTATGCTAAAACTCTCCTCTCTTGCTCGAATGTTGCAAAGTTTGTGCTCTCAGTAATTTAACAGACTCATGCAGAATCAGAAGACCTTGTGCATCTGCCAAGCCAATCTCCCGGTGAGAACTTGAGGTCTCCTGGGCTTGCCTCACGGGAGTCTCTAATTTACACACACACACACACACACACACATATATTGTACTGCTCTGTACCATGGTGTTACAAAGGCCCTGATGAAGAAGGCTGGGCCCCTTGTGGCCAACAAAACAGCCCCTCAAAGGGTTGGCTCCCTGTTCATGGCTGGTGATCCAGTAGGTATTTTAGCATCCCTTGACATTTTCATTCCCCCCCCCTCCAAAGTATATGCCAGTAGCAGGCTTGGAGATGCAGCAGTGTGGAGGAGGTAACATCTGATATAGCACATCTAGAGTTACAACTATACATTGTACAGGAGATGTGGATGAGCGCAGAAATCAGGTGCTGTATTCAGACGACTTCTTTCTGGAAAGCAGGAGCTATAGGTATGAACACAGTCAAATGTCACTTTGTACACATGGCTGCAATTGATCATTGGCCACCTGATCACCAGCTGTCGATGTGTGTGGATGCTTATTGATTGACAGAGTTGGCTCTCAGTCTGTACGTCTAGGATGACTGTCGTTAACTGGGGAAGTATACCTGATGCCTCTTTGTATGACAGCTTTAAGAGATGCTGGAATGTTAACCAAAGAATGAGACGGATAGAGTAAGCGAAGACCAGAATGGCCTACCTATTAATAGATGAGCTGGAAATGGGTCACTCTGTTCAGTGAGAAATGTAACAACAGTATGCAACCTTACAGAAGCCCTGTGAGAATCTGTAATGTTATTGCTTTTGTAATATATGCATGACATTTAAGCAAAAGTATAAATCTTTCTCAAATTATCCTGTTCCATGGCAACAAGTAATCTAAAAGAATAGTCTTCCGCCTAGATGATTTCACATTTTTGTTCCTCTTACAAATCAGTAGCAAGAGTTTGTCACATTGTAACTCTCCCCCCCCCCCGTTTTGTTTTACTTTCATTTCTGTGCTCGGTTTATGGTATACCTTAACAATATTCAACTTTTATGTAAATTGTCAGATTAGGAGTTAATGTCTTGAGCAAAGGATAAATGATGAAGAGGACCTTTTTATTAAGGGGAGAGAATTTCAAGCTGAAATGGAATAAAATGAACTTTCTTGACAGCGTTTGAGTAGTTTTACATTCACCTGCTCCAGCCTTAAAAGAAAATGAAAATTCTGTTGTTAATATTCTTTTTGTGTATATCTATATGTCATCGTTTGAATCCATCAGCTGTCAAGACTTAAGCTTATGTGCAGAATTTATTTCGCTGATAACTTTACAGTGCTTACAATTTTCATTTAAAATTAAGAAGTGAGCAGTGACTCATGAAATATCATATCCTGCCACAACTTTTGTAAGTCTTTAAGATGCTACTGGACTCTTACTCTTTTCTACTGCTACAGACAGGCTAACATGGCTACCCAATCATGATCCATTTAAAATCCTGTTTGACTACCACACAATTTTGGTGAAGGCAATTTGCAAAGTGGAAGAGATTTCAGAATCTCAGTGCTTTCATTCATTCATTCATTCATTCATTCATTCATTCATTCATTCATTCATTCATGCCTCCATCTTTCTTCCCAATGGTGACCCAAAGCAGCTTACATCAATCTTTTCTCTTCCATTTTATCCTCACAACAACCCTGTGGGGCAGGTTAGGCATCTAGTGCTGTTCCCATGAGGGGCCATGCAGGTCCTATGATAACATTTTCAGCTGGACTAAGGGAACCCCTCTTCCATTTTTCACTAGCAGACGAGCTAGTTGGATCCAGACCTATATAGCACATTGCAATTCGGTGCTATGAATTTTCACATAAAAGTCATTCTGAGGTTTGTTCTAAGGTCCTAATGGGAACCAGACAAAATAAGAAGACTGTGGTCATTAACTCTGTTTTTCTCCCATTAGTGAGATGCCCATTCAGTTGTGGAAATCTGGATGGTTTCTCTCTCCTTTATACTTATTGGTCCCTCCTGAGCCAAGATGGCGCTTCTGATGCATCCCTGCACAGTCACTACTACCACCACATCCTATACATTGTTGTAACCGATCTTGTGCTGGTCATGGACTATATTAATAAATTCGATTTACTGCCACCACCTCCTTCTGATGTTCTATTCACCACATCTTTTATTTATTTAGTTGGTTCATTTATATCTTGCCTTTGGTGAACCTCCTCCTCTCCTCCATTTTATCCTCACCACAATCCTGTGAGGAAGGGTAGGCTGAAAGTATACAACTGGCTCCAGGTCACCCAGCAAGCTTCCATGACAGAGTCAGAATCTGAACCTGGCATCACACATCCTAGTCCAACACTCAAACCATTACACGATGCTAACACTGATGCCATCAGACCCTTGAACTTGATGTGGCACCTGAGATTGGTCACAGCCCTGTTGTTCAAAGGCAGGCCAATCAGACCAGAACAGTAAATGTTACTTTACCCATTTATTTATTTATTGCACTTGTATTCCACCCTTCCCACAAGTAAGCTCAGGGCGGGTAACATCAAAATTTCATTCACATATCAATTCATTGTCAAGTGTTAAAACATCCAATCAAAAACAAATTTAAATTAAAATACAGTTAACTAAAATGGTGACATACATTCCTATATTAGCCCCAGTAGCTGGACAGATGGTAATCATGGGCAAATATAGCAGGGCTGCTTTGCATAGGAGGCCATGAAATTGGATGTGCATCACCTCAACCGAAGGCCTGGTGGAACAGTTCCATCTTACAGGCCCTGTGGAACTGTAATAAGTCCTGCAGGGCCCTGATCTCAAATGGGAGCTTTTCCCACCAGGTGTGTGGGGGGGCAGGATTGAAAAAGCCCTGGCCCTGGTTGAGGCTAAGTAGATGTCCTTTGGGCCAGGGATAACCAGTAGATGTTGATCAGCGTACCGCAAGGCTCTCCAGGGGGTATTTGGGGGATATCATTGGAATATGCTCTATGTCTGCCAAAACAGCAGAGGCAGGTGCTCTATGGGCATAAATAGCCCATTTGTGGGCCCCCTTTTATTGACTGGCTGACATGTGAGCCTCACTTTCACATTCAACAGCCCTCATCTGCCCTCAAGGGAACATATGTACAATACAACACCACCTAACCGCTTGGAAAGGCTGTGATCATCCGGAGGGATGTGTAAAATGCTTAGTAATTTCTGGGGCATTGCAGGACTAACAACCAGGCCAGAGATATTAGTGTCTATTTCCCTTGATGGCTTTTAAACAATAATCTAATGGTTTCTTTCATAAAAGCAGCCTAGACTGAAACATTAGTAATCTACTGATAGTTACCTTCCTTCCAGTATCCTTGGTATCTGAATACAGAGTGGCAATCATGGGAAAAAAAATAATTTATCAAATGAAACCCTTTAGTGGATAAATAAAACCAGGGATTCCTCCACCTCTTGTGACAAGATACATCCTTTCATTTTGTGTGTGTGTGTGTTTTAATTAATGCAACCACCATTAAAATATTTATTATTGGTCTACCTGGTGGGAATCTGGATTTGCACTTATCTTCTTGAGTCCAGGGCTAACCCTCAGGTTCTGCAGATGAATTCAACATACGTACAAGAAAATCAGAATGGTGTCAACCTTGCCTCATTTGAGATTTTTTTTTTAAGAAAGTGCTCCCACAACTACATAAATACATGGTTATAGAAAGCTGTTTCTCTTTAGAAATGATGTTTTAAAGGTCACTTGTATTCATAATGTCCATAGGATAAAACCTAGCGCTATCTTCACAGAAACCTAAAGTCATAAAGGATTTGCAGCCTGCAAAGTATATAAGATTAACATCCTTTTTCTCATATTCTCCTCTAGGCTGTACAAATAAAAAAAGGTTTTAATGGAGGTCAAAGTATAGGACATCATATAAATCTTTCAGAAAGGGAACACATGCTTACTAAGGAAAAAATAAAATCTCCTATACAGAAAAGCAAGTGTTTGGATGCGACATCTTGGAACATCTAATAGCTACACTCCCCTGAACCTAATACAATCCTATTGACACCAGTGAATCTATTGTGCAGTTAATATTAGGGATGCGGAAGCCCTCGGTGATAACTGTCACTAGTTTTCTGTCAGTTCCTCTGATGTTCTACCTGAGGAGGATTCTTCATATTCACACCTTTAGATGAAATCTAGTCTCAATCTAGGGATCCCAAGCCCTTCCCTTGGGAAATTTTGCTAATCTTATTGGAATTAATTAGGCTTCCTTTGAAATCCAGCAGTTATCTCATCTGCGGAGGAACCACACATTTTTGTTTTGTGTTTTGGCTGAAGCAAAATCATCATGGCAACTGAAGCTTATAAGACAGGTGATTGACTCCCAGTTATTTCTATCATTACATCTTAAAACCTGAACGCGCCTCATACACAAACTGTACAGCTCACATTGGTGTAGTTGTTAAGTCTGCGGACTCTAATCTGGGAGAACCGGGTTTGATTCCCCACTCCTCCACTTGCACCTGCTGGATGACCTTGGGCAAGCCATTGTCCTGGCACAGCTGTTCATGAAAAAGAGCAGTTTCTCTCAGAGCTCTCTCAGCCCCACCTACCTCACGGGGTGTCTGTTGTGGGGAGGAGAAGGGAAAAGAGATTGTAAGCCACTCTGAGACTCCTTCGGGTAGTGAAGGGCGGGTATAAATCCAATCTCCTCCCCCTCCTCCCCTCTTCTTCTTCTTCTTCTTCTTCTTCTTCTTCTTCTTCTTCTTCTTCTTCTTCTTCTTCTTCTTCTTCTTCTTCTTCTTCTTCTTCTTCTTCTTCTTCTTCT
>NW_015159750.1:541158-550153 GCF_001447785.1 Gekko japonicus
CTTCTCCTTCTCCTTCTCCTTCTCCTCCTTCTCCTCCTTCTCCTTCTTCTCCTTCTTCCTCACCTGAAGTTTCTTGATCAGTTCTTACAGAGGAACATTTCAAAGCTTGTGAGGTCTGGGTTGACATCAGCAAATTTCAAAGTGAGGGAGATACCTGGGCTTCTGGTAGGGTGTCTGCTGCCACCTGCCCATTTGCCCTTCCTCCATCCATGTTCATGAGCACTCCTGCTGTCCACATTCCTAGCCATACTCACAGGCCATACTCAGAGCAGGGAGTGCAGGTGGTACATGGCAATGGTGCCCCATGGGAAAGGGGCAGGTGGCCAGTTTTTGCAGCTGGAAGCAGGCTAGATGAGGAGGGGCTTAGGAGCAAGTGAGCTGGCAGAGAAGGATGCCCGAGTGGTTGGGAGTGAGGTGCACACAGTTGGGCAGGAAGAGAGTGTGAACAGTGGCCATGGGTAACTTTGTATGCTCAATTGTATGTTTATGATCCATCCATGCCGGTATATATATAAAAAATGTCTGCATTTTCCTTGGTTGAGCGGATCCATGCAGTACGCCACATTTTTTAAATTTAAGCAATAGACTGTGTTCTTTTTCAAACCTTTTAAAAGTATAGTAATGAAGAGCTGCTGCATAAACATTTGCCAGGCCTTAATGATGTTTAATGCAACTATGACATTTTTGCAAGGACTCTCCTTTGGCTTTTGTTCAAGTTGTCAAAATAGAAATCAAAATTGATAACCTTGCCATATGGAGCTATTTACTCTGTGAGAAACATATAAATTAGATTGCGCTGTCGATGACAGCTATGTTAATTAGCATAGATCAACCTGCTCCGTATTTGTATCAAACAAAGCTTCCTGAAATCTACAGGAATAACCAATTCTTTCCTGAATCCAGAACTGGGGAGGGTTTTATTAGTGATGCTATGGTTGCTTTCTTTTTTATGGTAAAGGTAAAGGCTCCCCTTGCTTGAAAGCTAGTCAAATCCAACTCTGGGGGGCGGTGCTCATCTCCGTTTCCAAGCCAAAGAGCCAGCATTGTCCGAAGACTTCTCCGTGGTCATGTGGCCGGCATGACTAAATGCTGAGGCGCATGGAACGTTGTTACCTTCCCACCGAAGTGGTACCTATTTATCTACTTGCAATTTCTTGCTTTCGAACTGCTAGGTTGGCAGGAGCTGGGGCCAGAGATGGGAGCTCACTCCGTCATGCGGCACTCAGGTCTCTAACTGCTGAACTACAGACCTTCCGGTCTGCAGCTCTAAATGTACTGGCAGAAGCTAGTTAAAGCCTTTGGCAACCTGTACTACTTAAGATTGTGGGACACGTTCACACTGTATGTGGACATGAGTCCCCAGAGTAGACAACCCCTATTCAACCCAAGCTAGGTGCGGGGACTGGCTAGGGTTGCCAACCACCAGGGGGTGACTGAAGATCTCCTGGGCTTATAACTGATCTCCAGGTGAGAGAGATCAGTTCACCTGTAGAAAATGGCTGCTTTTGATGTTGGACTCTATGGTATTATACCCCATTGAAGCCCCTCCCTTCCCCAAACCCCACCATCTTCACCCTCCCCCCAAAAAAATCTCCAGGTGTTTCCCAACCCAGAGCTGGCAACCCTAGGCAAAACTGTTGTTCCAGTTCTTTCCTTCTCTCCCTGCTTTATGAGGGCAAAGCCTTTGTTTTTTTTCTTTGCAAGGAGGAAAATTGTTCAGCGGCTCATACAACTGAACTCCTCCGTTCAATTCACTTGGAACTTGGGTGGTCTTTAGCAGACAGGCAGCACTAGCTCCCCTGCCATCTTGGTTGTGAAATAGCCAATCCAACTACCCTGAAAAAAGTCCTCCGTAGGCAACAGCAGTAGAGCTGTCCTGCTGCTTCCCCCCCTCGTCCCTCACTTTGTGAAATGAAACGAACAGACCAGAACAAGAAAAGGTGGAAAATGCAGAGTTTTCAGTGGAATGGTATTTTTTTTTTTTGTTATTACAGGGTCTGTCTCTGTAAGAATAGGAAAATGACATGAATGCAGAAAGATAAGGGGGTTTTGTTTGTTAGTTTTACGCCAGTGGCCAGTCCCATTTTCTCTGATAGGAATGAGTGGAGACAACTGCACCTATGCCAAAAGGCACCTAATTCATGGGTCTGTTAAACTGAACCCCTTTGTTCAGTCTTCTTGAATCTTAGCGGGTCGTTAGATTAGAGGGAAGACTATGTTCTGTGCACATCTGATGCCATTATTATTATTATTATTATTATTATTATTATTATTATTATTATTATTATCATCATCATCATTATTATTATTATTAAAAACAAAAACTGCCCAGACTGGCTGCCCATTGAAAACAATGGTCTTAAAACTATGGAAGTTAGGTACTCAAGAGGCTGAGTAGCAAGAACATAAAAATAAATAAATATTTACTGCACAGTGCACCAGGTCAAAGTGAAAAAGTCATATACAGCATAAATACAAATGTCATATACGGCAACCAAATGGAGTTGCACGGACAGTGATAAGAGAGGATGTCAACAATGGTTTCACATAAAGATATATAACCGCTAAGCCAGACACTTTTTGGCCCTAAGGGTCTTCTTCAGTCTTCAAAACCAT
The DNA here is from genome assembly GCF_001447785.1 of Gekko japonicus. NCBI lineage: Eukaryota > Metazoa > Chordata > Lepidosauria > Squamata > Gekkonidae > Gekko > Gekko japonicus. The sequence goes on from NW_015159750.1 coordinate 543,775, forward strand.
GTTGCACACACATAAAAAGTAACATAGCTTTCCTTTTGGGGGGCCAGGCAGGTTTTAAATAATTCACGACAGGCTGAGGCTCCAAACAAAAGAATGAAAGACAGGCCTGTATATCATAAGGCGCCAGCACTCTGGTATCTCTGAACCAATATTCTGTCCTTGGCCGTAGCCAGTCACTGTTAATTCTGGCTCACATTTGCACATACTGAGGAAATATAGCTAAGGACAAGGACAGAAGTCATACGTCACCTGATGCTCTAGCAGGGTTGCCAGTTCTGGACAAGGAAACTCCTGGACATATGACGCTGTGGAGGGAAGAATTTAGGGAGGGATTTTTCCTAGAATCTATATCAAACAGTTTGCCTTCTGAAGTTGCCATTTTCTCCAGGGAAACTGGTCTCCTTAGTCTGGAGTCGGACACTAAAGGAAATGCATTCGTACAGGCAGTTTCCTAGCTAGAGGAAGGAAAGTTCTCCAACCAATGGAGTGCCTCCTTTCTAGTTTGCACCTGTAGCTTCAGTCATTTCCCCTCCAAAAAAAATATCTGCAACTGCTTTAGTAAGACTACTAAGATATTTGAGGAATAAGAATCAAATCCCCACCCTGCAAAGGAAAAAGAAAAGAAAAGTAAATTTCATTGTCCTTGCTGCTAATATATACCAATATTCTCCAAAGCTCTTGAAACTATTTTTCCTAAGCCTTTCCTTTATCTTTCTTTCATAGTGAGACTTGAATGCAGTGTTCTTTTAAATATTTGTCTGCATAGTAATTTAAATCCTTTCAGAGTGAGGAGAAAAGGAAATAACAAAAGAAAGACAAAGATCAAACTTTGTCATTAGTAAAGGAAACAAAGTGTACGCGGGAGATTAAATGATCGTATAATATATGCCCCAAATCAATGAGAATTATTTCTACAGAAAGGAAATAAGGATAAAAACTGATATTTTAAGAATTACCAAGTTACTCGTTCCCAGGGCTTTTTTTTGCAGAAAAAGCCCAGCAGGGACTCATTAGCATACTAGGCCACACCCAACAGCAGAAACTCATTAGCATATTAAGCCACACCCCCATGCCTTCCCTTGGCTTGCCTGGGCACCCCACGGCTGTGGAGAGCCCAGGCAAGCCGGCACTTGGACAGGCCTGGGGAGGCATGGGGAGGCATTTAAATGCCTCCCCGATCCTTCCAGGGGCCCCCCTAGCCTGCCCACCTCGAATTCAATGGGGGATCACTCTCAAGGCCTTCGCTCTGTAGCCACGCACGCAGAGGTTTTGGCTGTGGTGGGTGTGGCCAACTCTGAAGCCAGTCGGAACTCCTTTCCTGTGCGTTCCTACCCAAAAATAGCCCTGCTCGTTCCCTCATATGCACCATACCCTGATCTGAATAGCCCAGGCTAGCCTAATCTCAGAAGCTAAGCAGGATCGGCCCTGGCTAGTATTTGGATGGGAGACCTCCAAGGAAGTTGAGGGTTGCTACGCAGAGGCGGGCAGTGGCAAACCACCTCTGAACATCTCTTGCCTTGAAAACCCTACAGGGGTCGCCATAAGTCAGCTGTGCCTTGACAGCACTTTCCACCAATATGCACCATGCAGTCCAAAACAGAGCCACAGCCTTCTCTGTCCATTCAAGTCAATGAGTTTAGAAGGGTGTAACTCTTTTTAGGATTGCACTATTCATCTTATGCAGTTGTCTTAGATTCTAGCATGATGACATTCTGCAACTAATGACAAAGGCCAATTAGTTACTGACCACTTCCTTTAATTAAAAAAAAGACAACCCAAAAACTGGAAAGGCTAAAGCTTTCTCTGTGTTGACACTGAGTGATCGTGCTATTGACAGAAAATGCTTTAATCTCAGGAAAAAAGTATAGTTATCTAAGGAAGACATTCCAAGCCATCCGTTTGTCTATTATCCGGTGGTCTAAAATCACTATTTTTGCATTGCTCTCTCTGTGTTTCAAGTTGTTGGTGTTTTCAAGTCATCCATATCAAGTATAACCTTCTTCCTCTTGCATCACCATTCAAAAATATGTTGCCGTCAACTGAACCAATGCTATAGCTTGTTTGAACTCTAAAACGTGACATTTCATCCACATTTCTCCATGTGATTCGCTACACTCCATATACCGTATCTTATATATGGTTGGGATTTCACAAATTATGTGAAGTTTCCACATATTTATTTACTTAGGAAATTGTAAGATGCTTCTCCAGAAAGCTGCCTGAGATGGTGAACAAAGTACAAAACAATAAAAGCATAAAACATAAAATCATAAAAACCAGCAATAAAGGCAGCAGTAAAATGGTCGATAAAAGCCCTGTGAACACACACACATGAAGCTGCCCTACACTGAATCGGAGCATCCTTCCATGAAGGTCAGTACTGTCTACTCAGACTGGCAGCAGCTCTCTAGGGTCTCAGGCTGGGGATCTTTCGTATCATCTCCTGCCTGATCCTGTTTTAACTGAAGATGCTAGGGATTGAACCTGGGACCTTCTGCATACCAAGCAGGTGCTCTCCCAGGGGCATAAAGCAGCAGAAGGAGTGGACAGCAATGAAAAGTCATTGCATAAATATGTCTGTCTGTGTGTGAGAGAGGGGGGGAGAGGGGGAGCAGGGATATAAAAAAGCTATGCAACAGTAGTGCTCTTAAACAGCAGCCATAAAAACACTCCAGTGGGATGCGGCCATAACATAGCCAGGGGGATAAGATTTCATTTAAAAGCAGGGGTCATTTCCTGCAGGAGCGCACAGGAGCGGAGCTCCGGCAGTAAAGAGCCCAGGGGGCGGGCACATGCAACAAGCCCCACCCCCAGCTCCCAGCAGCCCTCAGTCAGAGCAAGAAGCAGCCAGGTAAGCTGCAGAGCCCCCCCCCGGCCCCGCAGTCCAAAACAGTCCAGTGGCACCTTTAAGACCAAGTTTTATTCAGGTACAAGCTCTCCCTCCTCTGCGAGGACAGATCTGCATGTGTCCCCCCCCCCAATAGCTAGGAATCCAAAACAGCCCAGTGGAGCCTGAGCAGTGGGTGTTGCCTTCTGACACAGTTCCGGTGATGTCAGGGGGTGTGGCATATGCAAATAAGTTATGCTAACGAGCTCCTGCACCTCTTTTTCTACGAAATGACCCCTGGTTAAAAGTATGACTTAGAAGAAATATTTTGGCCTGGAACCTCAGTAACAGTCACGGATACCACTTGAACTTCAGGGAGGAGGCACCTGCCTCACCTCTCTAGGCAGGTTCACAGAGAGCAGGGCTTGTGTAAATCTTAACTGGTGGGCTGGATAGTATGGGAAGTGATAGTCCTTTGTGTTTATAACTATTAAAAAAAACCTTCTGGAGAGGAAAAAGAGCATTGTGTATGTTTCTGTCACTGATATTTTAAAAAACAAATGAGCTGTAATTACACATAAGCCTTTTTAAGCTGCCATATTTGGGAATGTTGGTCTCCATGTACCAGGAGTGCATGCTGCCAGTCATTCTCCCTATGCATGTGGTCGCCATTTAGTATGGATATGATGCTGCATATGAAGCTGAAAATTCACACAGGGCCGTCTTTACAAAATGGTACACATTGTTGGATACTCCAAATGTAACCTCTGGAAAAGACTCAGGAGATACCAATATGTAGGCTGTGATCACAATAAATCATCCACTTTCAGTCCACTTTCTGTGCCCTTTCCAACTGGATTTTACTTGTGTGAACTGGCAAAATCCATCTGGAAAGTGGATTATTTAGAGTGTGTGACCACAGGCATAGAGAGGTGCTGGCCAAGTTGCACTTCTGTTTACTGGTTTAATACAGCCAGAAGAACTTTTGAATGAAACATTTTTTGTGTGGATCAATATAGGTTATAATTGAGTTCATTACATTGGCAAACTTTAAGTTTCCACAGCATTTTATGAGAAAATAAAACTTTTCTGACAAGAACAGCATACTAGCAGCCTAAGCACAAAACAAAAACAATTTTAAGGCACATGTTATTTAGAATAACATAAAATTACTCTAGAAATGCGAGACAAACCAATTCTATTTGTATTGGTTTTAGTGTTTCTAAGGAATCCAATTGTGTTGTTCTCTTCTAGAATTAAGGTCCTGTACTAAATATTGATGGACAGACTTGGTGGGAATTCATAACATGTTGTTTGGAGACCGATTCCTTATAATACATTCTTAGCAAAGAGATTTCAAATAATTCACAAGGTTGACACTATTTAATTTGTGTTTGGGCTGAGCTAGAGATTCACAGTCCCACTGTGGTCAGCACCTGCATGTCAAGTTTCTGCCTCTCTTATATGGTTCAGCAAAAAAATGTTGAGATTCAAGGTCATCAAATAAGAAATGCTATACTCTTAGTCCATGGCACTGGTGTCCTCCCAATACAGGCAGGGGAATTGATGTTCTAACTGATGAATGTGACAGATAACTGACGTTTAGTTCTACTTCATAATGGGATAGATCCAGTTTTATCTTTCAATCTCACCCAATTTTCCTCCTACATTCCTCATACTACATGAATATTGAATCCACCACAGCTTTTTTGAGTGGTCAAAGGGGACCCCTCCTCACTTCTTAACCAGGGGGAAAACGGGTTGGACTTGATCAGTTGAGTTTCTGGAGCCACTGGGATTTTGCCACATGCCTGGAATTGCTAGTACAGGGTGGTCGTCAGCCACAAAGAGGGTGTCTTGGGTTTCCCTCTGTGTCTATCAGCTTCCTGGCTGCTCTTGTCATTTTCAATAGGTTTGTCTTTGCTACCTTGTGGTTTTCTTTCCATTTTCTTGCACAGAGCTTGCAAAATCCCACCTCCCCCTCTTGGAGTGTGATTCTGCGGTAGACATCAGTCCTGTTGAACTGGTATCACATCTCTTTGATTGCATTTGTACTGCTGGGCACTCTGTACATTGCACTGTTCCTGCTGGGATTGCAAAAATGACCCCCACCATCATTTTCAATTTTTACTGCAAAGATTCTCCGGTTTGACCTTAGTCCTTTTTGGTTTGCACTGCCACAGTGGCACTGGTTCTGGTGGGCATATTGCACTGGTTCTGCTGGCTTGCAAAAATGCCCCACCCCTTTCAGTTTCTACTGCAGAGATTCTCAGGAACTTTGATTCTGTTCTGCCGGGCTTCTATCGTCCTTGCTTTTTTTGCTGTTCCCCCCTCCATTGGAAAAAATGGATGGGGGCACCTTCTGGGGGGGGACATCTCAGATCCCGTAAATCCAATCCTCACTACTAAACTTGGAGGACAAGTATAATAGAATCAGCCAGAAATCCACTACAAGTTTGGTGTATCTAGCTTGCATGGTATCTTTTCTATATACTTCTGAACCTCCTGAACCTGTGCCTCATTTCCCCAGAAAGCACTTTCTTGGAGGCACTTTATTTTGGGGGCTGTAACCTGGACCCCATCACCAAACTTGGAGGGAAGGTAGAGGAGAGTCAGATGGAGATTTCCTGTGAGTATTGTGAGTCTAGCACTCTGTGTGTGTGCGTGTTCTACCACATCACAAACAAAATGTTCATGCCGGTCCATGGTTCACCAACTGTGCATGCAATGAATCATGAACTGAACTGAACTGCAATATCCTGGTTTGTGTCCATCCCTAGAAATGATATAATGGTTTTCTTGACAGCAAGTGGTTTTTTTTAAAAAAAAATCATCAAATTTGATTGGTATCGTTTTTTTTCTCAGTTACTGAATGCATGTGCTGTTTCAAAATATAAAGATATATAATGACATTGTTTACCATGGTGTTAGGAATGGTCTCTGTACTATACCAAGAGAATCAAGAACAGATCCTCACAACAGGAGATGCACCAAGCCAGAAAAGAAAGATGAGACAAAACATGGATCATCAAAAGCAGGACATAGCCTACAAAGCCCGTACCCACCAAATACCCAAGTCCCCACTTCTGGTTTTGTTTGTTCATTTGTTTGTGGTTCCAAGCATGCAACCAGGAGAAGAAGAAAAAAAACACCTAATGAGTGGATCACCATATATGTCTAATAGATTGCCTTTAGATAGGGTCAAAAACTAGACAAGCCTGATCTAATATAAAATCTAAAGCACAAATGTAATTATTTAGGGGCAATTGCCAACACAAGGTATAGAAAAGTACAGGGATATCATAGGTGATCTTTCTCTGCAGAATCAGTGCACTCATGTGCTCATTTTAACCAGTAAAAAAGGCTGATTCCCCCCCAAAAAATGTCTAGACCAGAATAGGGGTGGGTCCACTCATTACCATCCCTCATTTTAATGCCAAACTTGATGCCTGAACATCTATTAATGGAACTGCACCAGAAGTCCACACAAAGAGAAAGCACAGGCTTTTGCATACTTGAGGAACTCCCAGAAAAACACCAGCTTGTGAAAGT
>NW_015159751.1:0-25246 GCF_001447785.1 Gekko japonicus
AAAAATGTAAATAAACTATTTTAAAAAAAAGAAGAAGTAGCCAACTGCCTTAATACTCCAGGAAAACATCAATCAAGGATATTTGTTTCAACTTGCAGAGCCTTTGTGCCAGACATGACAACCCAGATCTCCAATAACCAAAGCTCTCAAAAATTTCCTTTACAATGTAGCTCCTAGATGATTCAACCATAAACCCAAGAAGGGCTATCAGCCCATCAGCTGGCTACTGTTGGCAGAGCACCCAATATAATTCAAACACCTACAATCACAGTCTTTGCAGCACATTTCCTGTGTACCTTCAAGTTTCCCCTTCTATTGTAGGAGGGCTGATCTATCATATCACAGTCCAGATCCAGACTTCACAACAATAGGCTGCACCAACCAGAATGCAGTCAAAAGCCCACTAATGCACAGCTAGCTTCTAATGAAGTTTGGCCCAATGCCATAATGGATCCTAGTTCTACACCAAGCTAGACCAATAGCAGAGCTCCTCCACTGGTCCTCAGATAAACCCATATGCATAAGAAGGGAATCTCAAGCCCTCCATCTTCGTAATTGGTTCCCCTCCAGAATGTTCTTCTAATGCCACAAGCATGAAATCACTGCACCCTTCCCCTTTCAAGACAGAATATGATTTCTTCTCTCTTGCTCTGCTTTCCCTTCCAAATTTAACCCTCCACATCTTTTCACTGCTTATTAAGTTCTGTTTGCCCTACATCCAGCTGGTTTCTTCCCATTTTTGGGGAACCCCAACCTCTTTGCTCTGCTTTGGTTTGCTCTGGAGTAGCCATTTGGAAAGGAACCATATTTTAGACCAAAATTAACTTCATTTCACTATCCAGCTTAAAATAACACAACCAGTCACTAAGCCTTTGCAAATGTGAGTTGTCATATTAGTGCAACTGCTCTACATCATGTACATTTACCTTGACTTCCTGACTTTGTATTCTTTATTTTGAATACAGCAATAAAGTTACTTGTTGGTTAAGTGCTTGTCTCCTTTCTGCCCTTCTCAAATACTTCCAGTACCAAACTGAGAACATGGGTACAAGAGAATAATAAGATCCCCTTTTGCTTTTGGAACTTGTGTTCTTCACATGTAGGGGATGCTTTTCAGGTGACAGGCCTGACACGGGGATTGATTTACACTAGTAGGAATAAGATCTCACAAACGAGAAAGCAGAAATAATGGCCCATGTTCTACCTAACCTGGCATTCTTACCAGAATAATTCTCAGTGGGCTGATATCTCAGAACTTGATAGAGACAGAAAGGAGTCCTAGGTACCTTGTTTCCCTTTATAAAGACCAATTTAAAAAGAAAGGTTATAGGCATGAGCCACCATGACATCTGACTGCTGAACTAAACCTCTGAATGAACTGAGAGCTCTGGAAGCCAAGTATGAACCTGTCTGCTTGTTCAAGGAACCTCCACATTGGAACATAGGAGACTGACTATCAGGGGCAGGGCCTTTTCCATGGTAGTACCCTGCAAATCTCTGCAGGTACATTTGCCTGGGAACTGGATCGAGCTGGTACGGCGGTACTGGTGTTGTTGGACCTGTCAGTGGCATTCGACATGGTCGACCACCAGTTACTGATCACTGCCTCGCCCTGGGATTCAGGGGGGAGCCTTGCAATGGCTCGTCTCCTTTCTCCAAGGTTGGGGACAGAGGGTGGCGTTAGGGGAACAGACGTCCCAGAGGTTCCCGCTGGTCTGTGGGGTTCCTCAAGGGGCGGTCCTGTCCCCGATGTTATTTAACATCTACATGCGCCCCCTCACCCAGAGGCACAGGCTAGGGTGTCATCAATACGCTGATGACACCCAGCTACATCTGTTGTTGGGCAGTCAGTTTGACTTTATCCCAGATGACATGGAACAGACGCTTCACGGTGTGGCGGGCTGGCTTAGACTGAGCTGATTGAAACTGAATCCAATGAAGGTGGAGGTCTTGTGCCTGAGTCGGAGCGGGTTGGGGGTAGGGATCCCACTACCGACCTTCAGTGGGGCACCACTGGTGCCAGCGCTGAGGGTCAGGAGCTTGGGAGTGCTCCTGGATGCCGCCTTAACAATGGAGGCCCAGGTAGCAGCCTGGTAGTAGAATATATTTTTCCAGTCTAAAGAATAACTAAAACTCTTCAGTTAGAAAACACTGTATTATAAGGAATCTGCTACACATAAACTAGTCCTCCTAAGTCTTTTATAATGTGCAATTATAGATAATGTTGGGAGGGCTAAGGCAAAATCTGATCTGAGGAAAAAGAAGTGATCTTCCAATAGCAAGCTAGGTAGTTATGCTTTTCTCCTCTTTAGTAGGTGTATTATTTATATGTTACAGAAGTACTAACAAAGCTTTCTTTTCTAAAGGAGTCTTACATTGTCAGATAATTTAGAGTTTCCAAATTTTTGACCAGTCCTTAGTGTCCCTGTGCTTTTAACAACAACTTGGTCTGCAAGTATCAGCAAGTAGTCAGGCTCCCCTCCATGCCATGAATTAGTTTCACTTGCTAATTCCTGCTAAAAGCATCAAAACAGGAGGTGACATTATTTTCTGCCTAGCTGGCAACTCTACAATAAGATATTGTTTAGCTCCTACGAAGTAGACCCGCACAAATAAAGCCTACCTCAAGCGACTCCCTTGTTCTTTCCTAATAAAACTCAGGATTCAGCAGTGACTTCTGAGGCAGCAGCCATCATAAACCAAATAAAATAAGACCAACAACAGCAAGTAATTAAGCAGCAGGTCATTATAGAGAACTTCTTGTAATTTGGAAGGTAATAGGTTAAATAAATAGCCATTGGGGACGGATTATATCTAATTAATCCTGGTTTATTTCCAACGGATTAACAAAATTACTTTTAAAGTGCCTTCGAGGCCTACAGTACTATAATGATTAGCAGCCTACTGACAACTGAGATGCTGCCAAGTTCATAGGCTTACATTGTTTCTATCCATTCCTTGGCAACTTCCAGATCAGATTATTGTCCTTTACTCTCCACAGGACTGCTCTTGAAAAATGTATGCAATTAATTCAAAGTGTTGCTGTTCACCTTTTAAATAGCATAAATACCAAGCTCATTATCACATTCATTTTATAACTAGATGCTAAAATGTTTCAATTCAAGGGGTTAATTATGGTCTTTAAGGCCTTTTATGGTCTGGAATACATTTTGTAAGAACCATACCTTACCCACTCTCTGTGACTGGTTAGAGCACCAGGATTTATGGATGCAAAAGTGGCATACAGTAGAAAGCAATGCTGTTTCAGTTGCCATTCTATTATTAAGCAGACAGGAGGTTCCTTTAGCCTTTATACCTCTCTTTTTGAAGAAAGCCAAAAACTTACCTTTTCTAACAGGTCTTTAACAATGAAATTTTGTGTGAGGTCTGTGCTGCTGGTTGGCTTAATCTGAGAAGTGTTTATAGATATTGTGTGTGTTTTGGTGAACTGTTGTTTTCTGTACTGAAACCACTTTGAATTTTTAAAATTAAAAATGTAACAGACATTTAGTAAATAAATTAACAAATGAGTACCTTTGAATTGCACACATTTGCAAAAGGACCATCTCAGCAACTATCTCAGAAATGTGTATTACACAGATTTGTATAGCGAGGTTCAAAAAAACCGCAAAGTAGCCAGTAAGATGTGTCCCATAATTGTGTTCTTGTTTGGATCAACCTCTTAACAGTGTTACCAAAAAACCCCAACAACTCCAAAACAAAAACAAAACCCAGAAACAGCGAGTCACTATACAGATAATATCACTCCATTTATTTGGAAGTAAAATTTGGGCAAGTCCCTCCTTGTATAGAGATTTCTATTTCCTGCTGTGAAGGCCCTCAAGCATATTACATAATGTTCTTGGCATTGCTAATCTTTATGCCAGTGATTATATGGTCCAACAAATTTCAGATTAGCTACACTCTTGCACTGTGCATTTAATTAGAATCAAATGACACAGCAAAAACAAACATCAGGCCCAGAAAAATATTTTCTTTTCAGAGGAAATGTGCACTCTGGAAGCATACTAGGAATTTGGGAGGGGCATATTAACTCTTAAAGTAACCACTCATTTTTGTTTGTGCACCAACCAGCAACCATCAACAGGCAAGTGATTATATAATCAAAGCAGGCTGTTTACTTGTAACTGTTGTTCTTCCAGTGGTCACCCATGAATTCACACTGAGGGGCTTTGAACCTGCACAAAGCCTCTATTCAGAAACTTCTAGAGCTATTGTTTAAGTGCAAAGATCTCTTTTCCTCAGAGACACAGCTTGGACTGCATATGCCTAAGGCTCATGCCTCATGCCTTCCTGCTCAGTTCCTTCCAAAATATTAGAATATGCTGCAGCAAATTAAAGGAATCTGTTGTGGGGAAGGTGAGTGTGTTGTGTTAATGCACAGATGATCACATGAAGAACAATTCCAAATGCAGGTAGACACTTTACAAGCCTATCCATATCGGAGTACCCAAATCCTTCTGTCATTCCTTTCTAGGTCTCCATTGTGCCAAGCTGAATGATGGTTGTTGGGCCAGTTTCTAGGTAATCATAAAAGGGACTTTTGAAAAAGACAGACTTGGGTTTTTACTAATATTACTGTGTATTGGTGGCCTAACATTTAAAATCAGAACTTGTGAGTCAAGATGACAATATTGTTGTTTTCTCTGAACATGAGTTTCCAAAATTTAATAAGACATTCCCTAAATATGGTTGCCTGATTGGAAAAGCCCTTTCATTACAATTCTTACATATTCAATAGGCCGAAGGGACACGATTACAGCCATTGGACAGCCACAGGAGGCAAGGTCAGTGTAAAGGCCTTCTTCCAGCACACATTGGTTATCAGTGGTTTCTCCCTGGTAACACAGCAGCCAACTGAAAGAACAAACAATAAAACCTTATCTAGTACATATGATTTTAATTACGTTTTCCTCCACTAAAATATTTATAGCAAAGAAATCTAAACGAACACTGAGTGCACCATCAAACTGTTTGTGTTCATTGTTGTAATGTCTTAGAGTGCAGCGTCTTAACATAAAGACAATGGCTTTGGATTCAGTTTCTGCAAATCCCTCTGCAGGTCCATATATCACCCAATTCACAAGGCTTCCTGACCTTAGGAAAAGGCTTCTGGGGGGTATAGTATATGGGGAGAGGCAGAAAGTTCTTCTTGTGCAAGCAGTGTTTCACTCACCCTGCTTTGGGTCCAATCCATTATGATAAATAAATACAGGGAATCTTAATACCTGTAATCAATAATAGGAGTCCTACACAACATTTATTTACCTTTATTTATAAAACACAGCGCATATTTCATTGCAGACTACAGCAACTGGATAGTTTGAAGCCATTTTCATAGTAAAACAGAGATAATTTTCAAGGCAGTTTAGCAACATAAAACTGAAGGCAGTAAATATAGATTAAAAATAGTTTCCCAAGCTGCTTTAAAAGGAGCAATAAATAAATCAACTCACCATCCTCGCAGAACTTTAAAAGAACATGGCTTGAATGACGCAAAATCAGAAATCTCTGTTGTAAAATCCAAACACAATCCCTGGAAATGTGTGTTACTGAAAGCTTTCAGCTACAAAGAAGCAAAATAAATTTTGAACAAATAGGAGCTAATAACTGAATGTCCATTTTGTTGTTGGTCCAGAAAAAAACCCTGGTCTAACTATATAATGCAGAAACTTCACATAGCCAAAAAAGGATATATTTAAAAAACATAAGCTTAGATCCACAGAACCACACATGAAACAGAGTCTGTAGCAGAGAATGTTTGCCAGTTTCTCTTTACCGGTGAAGCCCTCTTTGCTCCTCACAAACCACACTGGAAGCTTAGAGACCACCCAGAACAATGTGGGATCTGTGGGAATGCTGCCCCCCCCCCCCGGCAAAGGTTTATGAAAGGGAAGAGATGATTTCTGCTGATTCTACTAAATGCTGCTCATGCTGTAATCCACGCAATTCCTAGTCTGCCCAATTGTCTACATTCAGATAACATGAGAAGTCAGAGTTTGTAGACTTATTTTTAGTCAGTCTTCAATTACAGTCCATGTGGAAATGGAAGAAGGGCAGGAGGGTCCTCCAGTTCCAGAAAAAAAGAAAAGGAGGAATCAAAGCAAAAAGCTCCTTTGAAAACTCTTCAGATCCCAAACACTGCATCAGTTGTCTCCAGTAATTCTGACAGCAATGATGACCACTGATTTGTACTTTTTGGGTTGACACAACAGTTCCCATAGTAATGGCTGCATTACTGCTTGCATTATGAAACAGAAAATTAAGGCTTAAAGTTACATCTTCATTTAAAGGTCAAAACCAAAAAGTGAGAGATATGAATCTGGCACCATACTTGTATACTCCCTTACCTCCTCCCTTTGCACACACAGCATGACCAAAGATCTCTTTCAAGTTTGGTGTAGAAGCTTGAATATATCATGGCACCCAAATGCTGACACTTGCGCATACTGGAGGTTGTCTTGGGGGAAGAAACAACCTCCCATTTGTTCAGGTTCCTTGCATTCAAATGTTATGACAAACTGTCAAATCTTACTGAAGCCTTTCAAAACAGCAAGTGTGAAAACACAAGAAAAGGCTAGTTTTGTGTCCATCAAAAAGACACCTCTTTATGATGTTGAAGACTCAGTAGACACATGTGTAAACTGCCTTTATTAGCAATGTAGATGGCAGCTAGCTGGACTAAAAAGCTGACAAATGTGGGAAGTGCTCTCTGCAAAGTATGCACCACTGGTATAAACTAGAAAATGTTAGTAAACTGGAATATGACTTATTATCATACTGTAAAAGAAAAGCAGCATGCAAGATTGAATCATCTTCCTGGATAGTATGGCTGTGCATCAGTTTAGGATGTGATATATAATCAGCTCGGCTTGTTATAGACACCAGAGAAAATCATTTGGCACCTAAACTTAACAGTGAGAAATAATACTAGTTGATGACTGCTTTCCCAGAGACTTAAAAGGTAGCAGACAACAGGTGGGTTCTGTCCAGCATCCAGGCAATAGAAAATCATTACAACACCCCCCCCCCAACAAACTCTATCCAGATAAGGTCTAGTCACACCATTCTCTTCCCCTGAGTTTATAGGTGAATCAACACCTTCAGTGGTTTCAAAGTCAGAGCTGGACTGCGCTGAATGAAACTCTCTTTTTGCCCGTATCCACCAAACACCATTTATATATCTTCAACTAGGTATAGTCTCGAGCATCCCTACTGAATGTCTTCATTTTAAACTCCCTTAATTTATTTTCAAACTGTTTAATTTACTAAGTTACTTTTCTATAAACAATTCCAGAGGAAGGCTGCTTGTGAATGTAAAGTTGTTGAAATTGACATGAATCTGAAAAAGACCAGTCAGGAAAGGAGATGGGACCCAGGCAGCTTGACAGTTGTAGTTGCAACTTTTATGAAGCTAATGTTACAATCTTTTCGTAACTTGGTGGATACTGTAACTGTTCTGATTTTGTATCTCATTGGACACCTGAACTATTTATTTATTTATTCAATTTATACCCCACCCTAGCCACCAAGGCAGGCTCAGGTCCAACTATTCTAACCATTCTGTATACATTATGTCATGTAAGAACAGACAAGTTTGACAAGTTGGCTTTGAAAACTTTATTGATATTATTAATAAATACAGTTGAAAAAGCATTGCAGTTGTTAAAGACATAAGTTATAAAATAGTGTTGATTTTACACAGTGTTTTTGTGTTTTGTGCTAGTCCTTACACTATGTTTCTGGTGTATTTTTTTGCTAATAGTCTAAATAAAGACATGCATTGGATCAAAAGAAACAATTGAGTGGAAGGAATATAGCTGCTACTGCTGTTCCAGAAATGGTCACAAACAGCTTATACAACAACCACACAATCATATTCCTGTTGTGACCCACCCTGAGCCCACTTGCAGGGGAGGGTGGAATAGAAATCAAACAAATGAATAAATAATTATCTTACACAATGCTCCAGCACGAGGCATATAGCCACCCTTCTATGAGTGGAAGGGACCTTCTGTACTCTGAAGCTAACCAAATTACTGATGCAGAATCTGGGCTACATAAAATTGCCAGCATAATTTGGTATATTTGAGGGAAAGCTTATTGCAGATGCGTGGAACCTTATAAAACTACTTTATTTGCACTAACTGTTAAAACCACACTTCACTGTGGAACAGTAAACTTTTAGATTTGTCTTAAAAAAAAACAAAATAGGGTAGGTAACCACTGTTTTTAGGAGTAGGTTAGCAGCTGTGAAAGATAGGTCCTAAGCTATTCTAAGAAATACACCATACACCATACAAAAACAACCTTAATGCCTACCAAGCAACAGATGCTAAAATTTGGCAGAGTCCTTTCACTTTTATAGTGGTCTTGTTGGCTAACTGCTTATTTAGTTAAAAAGGAAGTCTCACTTTTTAAAAATTCATACCACCAATAGATAACTTTATTAGATGACTATGGGTAAAGAAAGAGATGATAAACTACAAAGCCCACAAATATTGTAAAAGAAAAAGAAAAAAGGGAATGTAGAGAATTTGTCAATTTCTATAGACAGCTATGCTAAAAATAAAGGATTCACCGATTAAGGTGGATACCAAAAGATGACTTGTTAGAACAACAGAACTGTGAAACTTTCTATTAATGAATCAGAGCAAGTTCTGTTGCATCATCATAAGAGAACATAAGAGAAGCCAATGTTGGATCAGGCCAATGGCCCATCCAGTCCAACACTCTGTCACACAGTGGCCAAAAATACCTTGAAGAAGTATCTTGAAGTTTCTTATTAACTGTTACCTTGTTTAAATTTAAGTTGTACACTATTCTTATGACTCACATCTATAAAATATGAATGCTTGCCACTTCATCAAGAAACAGATTAAAATGCTGCAGGTTAATAAAACATTTTTAACACAAGACTGTCTATGAAGAAAACAGTTTTTAATATTATCATTTCTTAACCTGGTTTCCTTAAGAGAAAACCAACAATGTAAATATAGTATCAGCAACCTTTAACTTAAATACTTACCTTGTAGGGGGAAATTTGTTGCTAAAAATTATATTATTTTACAAGAACTTACCCAGTGTCGGGGTGCATGGTGTTCCAGTGGCTCCTGCAAACGAGAAGTTATACATGGAATACAAACCTTGTACTTAAGATTTATCAGTTCATAAAAGCAGCTCAACTATAACAACAACAACACTTGGAACAGAACACCCCTGATATCAACACTGTAGAAAAAATTAGAAATCGGGTTTGGATCATTGACACTGCAAGCCCAAGAGACAGCAGAATAGAAAAAAAAAAGAACAGGAGAAGATCACGAAATACCAAGACCTGCGAACAGAGCGCCCCGGGGAGAAGAAAGTTGCCATCGTGCCAGTTGTCACTGGGGCCCTTGGAGCAGTGCCTAGAAGTCTCAAGAAACACCTGGACAGTCAGTGCATTGAGCAAATAATACCAGCTCAGCTCCAAAAGACAGAGTTGTTTGGAACAGCAAGAATCCTGTGAAGATACATCTGCAGTTCCCAAGAACTTGGCTAGATCTCTAATTGCAGAACACCATCTACCAGTCCAATATTTGACTATGAGAAGTAATAGTAATAATATTTCACTGCCTTTCCATCCAATTCAGGGTCCCCAAGACAGTGAAAATTAAACACTGAAATATTTCAGACATGAAAAAGCTGGTGGAGACAACAACAGAGGGACACAGATGAATTTCACTAAGGAGAGTTCCAGAGTTTTGGTGCTGTGATTGAAACGGCCTCGTTTGGGTCGCCACTTACCTGTATGGTAGGGGACCAACATACATACTCCTTTATGAACCTACACAACTACTGTGCTCATCTTTCAGGACCCTGTTTTGGATGCCCTAACTTCTGAGATAAGGTGGGCAGCAACCCAGGAGAAGATCTTCTCAGTCATCTCACCAGAACTCTGAACTCACTTCCCAAGGAGACTTATCTGCCTTCGTCTGTTGCCCTCTTTGGGGGTATACATTTTGTAAAATAAGTACAATACATTTTATCTACTCTCCGATTTAAAGTGCCATGACCTGGCTACCCTGATATACCCTGCCCTAGCCCAGGCTACCCTGATCTCATCAGATCTCAGAAGCTAAGCAGTGTCAACCCTAATTAGTATTTGGATGTCAGACCAACAAGTAATACCATGGTCCCTATGCAGAGGAAGGCAATGGTATACCACCCCTCAACATCTCTAGCCTTGAAAACCCTACGGGGTCACCATAAATTGGCTGTGACTTGATGGCAGGTAAATAAATAAATAACCAATAATCTGGATACGCTGACATTTGCATGGGCCTTTTTCAATGTAATGGTATAGTCACTGAAAAACCCAAACCCCAATGTTCCAACACAATATAAAAATATGAATCTATCTCAAAACAGGAAGCTAGAGATATTTGTGTGATCAAATTATTGTCATTCCATTATTTAGTCTTAATATGTATAACAAATGTGTTTCATTTCATTGGCCACTAGCCACTACTGTAAAAAATATCGTTTACAACATTTTTATCTTACAATGTACAATTTCCCACCAGTTGAAATAACGTACCAATTTAATTGGACGGATTGACATGATAGTCTCATTTTGTCCTCCCCAGTCAAGAAAACATTTATATTTTCCTTTCTCCAATACATACTGCTCTCCACAGAAGTACTTCTGCTGGTAAGCAACCCACCTAGATATCACAAACAAGGGAAGTCCTTAGGAACAAATTTGCAAGACAGCTACTTAAACATAGAGCAGTCACTCATAAAATGCTCTGTCTAAAACATCTTTGTCTGTTCATCCAATGTGGAATGAAACAGGCAATGAAAATTATACTATGATTCATTATGTAGCAGTGGACACCTTGGCCCTGCTTGACTATAAAAAACAAGAAATGACACCCTTCTGCTGTAGCTTCTAGGTGATGCAATGCTTTGTTGACATCAGAGCCGTTCCAGCCTTAGGATAGAGTAAAAAGAGACCTGCTGGCTCTGTCCCCTAAACAAGTCTCTTGTGAGGTTCTCCTGTGCCAAGTAAGAGACTCTCCACACGCTGAAGAAGCAGCAGTGGGCAGCTGCCATCATCAGAACTAGTGCTCACGTGTCAGTTTTAGGAACCCATATCTGAAAAATAAAATTGGGCTCTTGTTCCCAAGCATGAAATCATATTCTGCCAGTTATTTAGGGGACAAATACTTCACAAATATTTCAATGCCATCTCTAAAGTCACTGTTCTTTCTGACCCCATTCTCTCCCATATATTGAATCTTACTAGAGAAACAAATAAAACCCCATATAGTTATAGGTTCAGGTTTGTTAACATTACAGCCTAATCCACATATGCTAGAGGGCATAAAAAAATGAATGACATCTATAATTTGATTGGGAGCCTAAATGCTTAAATTCAAGCAGGTAAATATGCTGCTGAATTAGGCTATAGAAGCTGCTTCATACAGGGTTGTTAAATTTTATGACAACTCTGGTTTAATTAGATTAAGTTTCTTTTAGGAGGTTCTCAACACCCTGAGGAATTGAAATGAAGTTCAATAGCAAACCCCCCCCCAATAATAATGAAGTGTGATTTTGTATCAATTTTGTAAAAATGTCATAAAACAAATGGGAAATTTGCCAAAGAAAACAGATAAGTTTGGGTTCATTCTAAGGCACTGTTTTCAAACCACATTTACCTTTCCACTTATCTTCTGTACAGAAGATTAAGAAAAGGATGACAAATGAAGAAAAAAATTATGCAAGCTAATTCTTTTTCACTGCACAAAGATCTCAAATAGAACTTACACTCCACTCTTGACATTAAGTGACCTTGTCATGGAGCCAAATCCAGCTTGATCCAAATCAGGAATTTCTTGATTTACTATCTCCAACAGCTTTCCATTTTCTTCATCAAAAAGTGTGACTTCTGACTCCAGAAAGTCCTACAATTTAAAACCAGAATTTAGGGGATATGTGATACAATGCTATCTACATAGCAGTTATATAATCACAATTTTTCAGAATTCTTCAATTACATGAACATTTTGAGATGACTCTACTTGGAATAAGTGCAGTGTTGAATTATCAGCCAGCCACCATTTGCGACTCAGGGCTGCCAGTGTTGGGCAAACAGAGTCGGGGCAGCTGGCCAGCCACATGGCCTGGCCTGGCAGGGAGGGGCCTGACTCAGCAGCAACCAGCAGGGAGCCAGTCTGGACATGCAGTACAGGACAGTGGGGGCAGAGCCTCTGACATGTGCGCATGATCTGGCTGGCCCACCCTCCCAGCTTCATTATTTCCGCAGTGGTTGTCAGGTGGAGGTCCTCAGTTCATTGCTGGTTTCCCCCTTTCACCCCCCCCTTCTTCTTTCATAGTGGTTGTAATGGGTTGCATTTCAGGTTTTAATTGTAACTGTCACAACTTTTAGGCAGTTTGGGCATTGGGATCCTTTTGGGAGGAGGTTGGGCCTGCGTGCATGCCTCTCCGATTGGGGACTCCCCTCAGGGGTCTTGGGGGTGGAGCCCTCTGTGGCATGCCCAGCTCAGGGGCTGCTGGATGGCTCCCACCAGCAGGTGGCAAGGGAACCATGCAGCGGCTGGCGCTCATGTGGATCCCTGGAACGCCACTCTGCAGTGTAACTCACCCTGGCAGGCGGGCTGGGGTAGGTTGGTCTGGTTCATTGGGCGGCAGGTCGGTTGACCTATGCAGGATCTGTTCCTGTGCTGTGCCAATGCTCCTGCACTATATTAAATAAAACCTGTGGCCTGTTTTCTCCAGCATGCTGGTGTTCTGGTTGTCATTCTTGGCTTGCCACTGCCCACCCATCACTGAATTTGCACCTGGGTCCGCAAGCATGGTTCTTTTTACCACATTCTCCAGGACAGTTCTGATACAGCTCTTGACTTATAGGTCTGGTTCAGGTGAATCCTCCAGGACAGATTTTTGAGGATTATGAATAAGATCCAATCCCTCTTATCTATCACATATCTATTTTGCTGTTTGTCCAAGAAGTACAGGGCGGCACACTCAGTTCTCTCCTTTTCCATTTTATACTCACAGCAGTCCTTCAACAATGCATGTTATGGTAAGCGTCTGTGACTTCAGGCCAGAAAGAGCATATGAACCAGTCTTCCCAGTCTCGGTCCAACCCTCTAATCACTACATCTCACTCCAGTTCTTCTTTTCGATGTATTTCCTTCTTGTAACATGGCTTTACTTTTAGTTTGCCATCTGGATAGTGAAATCCTGACAAAGCTGGTTCTCTCCATGCGTATACAACTCCTTAATTCTTTCCGACATCACTAACATTTTTGTCATTAGTATCTTTCTATAAAAACTTTGTTTGCCCTGTTCCTAAAATGTTGCATTATATGTGAAGTTGAGTTTAATTATCTACTAAGATTCTGCCTTCTAAAGTTGCAGTTGTAAAGCTACTGATTTGCCAGCAGTTCAACTGACATTATAGATCTGTGCACAGATGAGTGAGGACAGGATTGCAACCATATTTTATCATTTTTGAAAGTGAACTGCATTAACAGTCCCATAACATGTATGTTTTATTTATTTATTTTGTTCAATTTCTAGCTTTCCCACCCCTGCACAGCAGGGCCAGGGCAGGTTACAACATTCTTAAACATACAAAAATTTAAAATTCAATTCATAAAATCCTCCAATATCCCACACATTTGAGAAATCCTTAAGGTTGGTTATGTTTAGGCTATGAAACCATGCTTTGCAAGAAAAATTGGTATGTCAACCTGTCTACAAAAGAGCCATACAGAACACAAATAACTATTTTCTCTCAGGTGTATGCCATGCATTGGACTCTGGTTTGCCTAGGGTAGCTGCTGACACTGCAGTCAGGTCAGGGCACTTCAGAAATTCATTTCTAGAGGAAAAACTTTCATTTTCTGCTGACAACACACTCATACCTTTCTACTTTAATTCCTATGACTTTTTTAACACACCAAAATATGACAGAGATCTAGAGATCTCATCTCTAGATGAGATGAAAGTGATCTGGATGAAAAAGCAGGCTACTGCATGAATATCATGAAGCCTTAATATAAACCAGGCATACAACCTTCAATAAGGTGCTCTTTGGATGCATTTCCAAATACATATCCTTGACTACATTTATGTGCAGCTGGGAATGTGTGCAGGGCAAAGAGAGGAAGGAAGGAGGCAGTTTGCACCAGGAAAATGACAAAATAGGAGGATTAACTCCTAGCCTCCCATGCTGCTATTAACACTTTGGATGACAGCATAAACCAGACAAGTTTGACCTTGAGTGACCTTCAGATCCTCAAAATCGGTTTTGAAATGGTTAAAACACAACCAAAGCGAATGATTAATTAAAAAAAACATTTTCTAGAAGGGAGAATAAGGAAAATTCACTATGGAACAGATAGCTACTCTCCCTGCCTTGTCTTAAAGAAACAGTCCTTTAGCGGATAATTTTCACTTTTCATATGGGCGGCTGGGGGGGGGGATGTGTTGTGAACCTCTCATTTGGAAGTGGCATAATGTGAATTTATGCTCCTGTGCCCCTCAGAGTTTCCATAAATGCTTTAATCAGATATGCATTGAAGGAGTGTCAGTGTCATTATCAAGAAATACAGGGACATGTGCAAAAGTTTAGAATAATAAGCTACTCCTTTTTCTCTCTCTGATTTTTTAAATCTATCTATGTTCAGTTCCAATGAAACTGAACAAATAGATGATGGAGGGAAGAAACAGAGGTACAGACCAAGTAGTACTTACAGCTTGCAGAAACCGAAAAGACAGCAGGACATTGCTAACTCCATCCCACGACTGCCAATCATCATACTCTCCCTCCTCTAACAGGTACTGCTGGCCCTTATAGCGCTCCTTCTCATATGCAACCCATCTACAGCAAACACAAAGAACAAGGAGAAAAGTGATGAATTTCCTTCGCAACAGCTGCTAATCTCAATGGAAGAAGTATACCAGTCTCATTATACATTTAACACAGCAGAGTACCATTTTGTCTGCCTTAATCCAAGACGCTCGGAGTGGCATGATAGTGATCTAGAGGGACATTAGTTTTCGCAGGGGAAGAAGGATCTGTGTTGAAACCAGTGCTGTTTAATTTATTAATAAGTAATTCAATTGTGGAGTGATCAGTTAGGTAGCAAGTTTGGTAAACACACAGGGATGCATATTAGGTCAAAAGCTTCTGGGCCTATTAGCTTAACCATGAGGAAAGGCAGGGTACAAATGTTTAAATAAATAAAATAGTTCAGGAGAAAGGCAACAGAGGGGTGACATGACGAGGGTCTACAAAATTAAGCCTGGTGTTCAGAAAGCAGAGAAACTTCTCTCCTTCTCCAATAATACTAGAACACACAGTCACCCTATGAAACTGATTTGTAATAGGTTCCAAAACAGACAAAAGGAAGCACTACTTCACACAACAACTAGATAACTTGTGGAACTCAGTGCTATGAGACACAGTGATGGCCACAGGCTTAGATGGATTTAAAAGGGGCTGGCCAGATTTACGGAGGATAGTATCCCGTTTAGAGGCAGAATGCCCTTTTCTACCAGCTGCTGGGGAGCAGTCTGCAGGACAGGGCTGTTGTTTGTGGACCATGGCTGCAAGCTCCCCTATGGAATCAGACTGGCCACTGATAGCAGCAGGATACTGGGCTAGATGGACTATTGGTCTGATTCATCACAACTAGTCATATTCATCTGGAGCACTGTGAGCAACCTGGACAGATATGGATTCCAAACTGGAAATAAACACATTTGGAACCCTAGTTTGCAAGCAAAGTGCAAATGACAGTTTTCCACTTGACTGCAAAAACAAATATAATTTATTAGCTGGCCACATGCAGGGTGAGGGCATCTAAGCAAGAGATTTGCTGTTACATCTGAACCAAGTCATAGCATTAATTGACGGCTTTTGGATACACTGAACATTTCATAACTTTCCTTGCCATCATGACACTGTCCCTGCAGAAAAGCTGCACATTCATGCAGTCCTGCTAGCCTCATTTTGTTCTCGGATGTCAGTTTCTAAACTTGGAATGAGAATGACAGGTTGGCAGCTTGTGTGTTCCATCTGTACACTGGGATGTGCACACCAGCACAAGTGGAGCTTTGTTTCCAGAATGGGATTTTCCCTGGTCCCCTCTTATTCTGCAGCCCATCGTGTCCCCCTTCAAATGCTGCCTCTGGGCTTCAGGGACTCCCCAGGAACAGTGCTGGGCAAGATGTGGCATTACAAAGTTAAACGAGACATTATGATGTTATAGATTAAGAAAAATTCTTAATCTTTCTCCTCTGCAAGCTGATATGTTGGTCTGCCAGAGGTAAATGATCATTTGATACAATCCCACTGCCTTTGCTAACCACAAAGGGCGGCAGTTTAAAATATTCCCCTCTTGAATCAAGAGATACTAACCACAACAAAAGTTGAAGACCCCAAGTAATGAGATAAACAGGTTGCTTACCAGTAACTGGTGATCTTCGAGTGGTCATCTGTGCATACACACCAATGGGATCTAGTGCGCCTGCGCTGGATCTGCCAGTGCTGTAGCAAGCTCTTTTAACGGATTTTCGTGGCCAGCCCCTCCGGGCATGCCCAGAGGGACAGGCACGGACATCCCGCCAGTTCCTACAAACCGCCGCGTATCAACTCCTAATAAAACAGGTAGAAGAAGACAGCAGCGGGGCAGGAGGGCGGGTGGTGTGAATGCACAGATGACCACTCGAAGATCACTAGTTACTGGTAAGCAACCTGTTTATCTTCTTCGTGGTCTCTGTGCTTCACACCAATGGGAGATTAGCGAGCAGTAGCCTACCTGGAGGTGGGTGCTGTCAGGTGTTTACTGCTCAGCCGATAAAATCTGACATCCCATATTGTCGCCGGTAGTTTTGCGGACGTCTAGGGCATAGTGCCTGATGAAGGTATTAGGCGTGGCCCACGTTGTGGCTTTGCAAATGTCTTGCAACTGGACTCCCTTCAGAAATGCAGTGGATGTCGCGACAGCCCTGGTGGAATGAGCCCGCACCGGGCCTGGTAACAGC
This sequence comes from Gekko japonicus, assembly GCF_001447785.1. NCBI lineage: Eukaryota > Metazoa > Chordata > Lepidosauria > Squamata > Gekkonidae > Gekko > Gekko japonicus. Next base: position 17,089 of record NW_015159751.1, read on the forward strand.
TGTCTCGCCAGTAGGTAGCATAGTTCTATTAGACCTACTATCCACTTGGATAGATGTTGGGCTGTGATTGGAGTGCCCACACGAGGTGTAGCGTACGAGACAAAAAGCTTTGACGTTTGTCTGGTGGAGTGCATCCTATTTAGATAAAAAAGGAGGGCCCGCTTCACATCCAAATTATGCATTAGCCTGTCTTCCTGTGATTTTGGATCAGGAAAGAAATCAGGGAGATAAACTTCAGACTGCAAATGGAATTCGGATACCACCTTGGGTAGGAAAGAGATGTCTGGCACCAGACGGACCCCATCCGGGAGGAAGGATAGATAAGGTGAGTCGTGTCTGAAAGCCAGGAGTTCGCCTACTCACCTGGCCAAGGTGATGGCAACTAGGAATGCCATCTTCCATGCCAAGAGTTTAAGTTGCGAGTGGTACGAGGGGCCGTCTTGTCAACTGACGCAACACCAAGGGAAGGTCCCATAAAGCAATTGGAGCTTTGACTGGAGGGTATAAACGTAGTAAACCTTTTAGAAAACGTTTGGTAACCGGATGCGAAAACAGAGTGCACCCATCTATATGAATATGAAACGCCGATAACGCGGCCAAATAAACTTTCAACGAGGAGTGGGTAAGTCCCGAGTCAGCTAGGGATAGGATAAAAGTAAAAACCTTATTGAGGCCAGCAGTCGTGGCTGTAAAGGTGTCAGCGTCCAAAAAGGAACAGAAGCGTTTCCACTTGTAATCGTACGACTTATGTGTGGACGCTTTCCGAGAGTTCATGAGGACCTCAATCACATGAGACAAGAAGGCCGGGCCTGTATCTGCCACGCAGTAACTGGTAACAGCGTGTCGTATGGCCATCAGCTCTAGATAGTTGATGTGACAACGACCAGTACGGTCGTCCCACATGTCTCCTATGGAGATGTCCATGGAATGAGCTCCCCATCCCTGCAAGGAAGCGTCTGTCGCGACCGTAATCTCTGGAGACGGAGGGTGGAAGGGGGCCCCACGAAGAAGATTGGATGGCAGGGTCCACCATTTCAAGGATTGCAGCACTACGGAAGGAGGGGACAGCACAACCTTGTGTGGGTTCGTCTTCAAATCGTAATTGCGGTGGAACCACAGTTGCAGCGGACACATCCTGAGCTTCGCAAAGACCAGGACTGCCGTTGTGGATGCCATAAGACCAAGCAACCACTGGACCTGGAAAGCCGTTGCGGACAGTTGGGTACGCACCAGGTTGGCCAGATTGATGATATCTGTGGCCCTGTCCTGAGGTAGGTACGCCATGCACGAGGTGGAATCTAGGATGGCGCCGATGTATTGAATTCGCTGCATTGGACACAATTGGGACTTCGGATGATTGACCATGAGGCCAAGCGTGCCCAGAAGGGATAGAGCTTGTTCGACATTGGCGAGCAGTACCTGTCATGATGAAGCCACCAGCAGCCAGTCGTCTATGTACGGGTAGACAGATATCCCTCTTAGTCGTAGGAAGGCTGCAACGACAATCATCTTTATTGTGAACCGGCGGAACGCTGTTCAGTTCTCTGAGGTCTAGAATGGGTCGAAGACCTCCATCTCTTTTTGGGACTGTAAAGTACCGGGAGTAGAATCCTGTCCCCTGGAGTTGAGATGGAACAGGCTCAATAGCTCCCTGTTGCAGAAGGAGGGACACCTCTCTGAGGAGAGGTGGGGAGGGTGGTGTGAGGACGACTGTAGGTGTATAGGGTGAGTGATCGAATTGGATCCTATAGCCCCGGGTTAAGATGGAGAGAACCCACTCGTCCGAAGTAATGTGACGCCAGGAACGGATGAAGGGAAATAGACGGGTTTGTGCTGACTCGGGAACAGGGAAGTCAAAAGCTCTGTTTGGATGACTTGGCCTGCCTGGTACGGGACGTTTGCTGGGTAGGGCCAGCCTTCGTTCTTTGGAAGGAGGACTTTTGGCTACCGGAGTATGATCTAGGTCTCCATCTCGTATCTGGAGATTGATGGGATGTTGTTCCCCTTTGCCAAGGATGGGACCATGTTCGCGTTTTGTTTGAGTGTCGGGTTGTGGAAGAGATCCCTAGAGATCGAGAGGCCTTAATGCTCTTGTCCAGGTCCAGCAACGAGGAATCCGTAGTTGCGTGAAAGAGGCTCAGACTATCAAAGGGCATATCTTCGACTAATGAACGAGTGTCGAAAGGGAGAGAAGTGCTTCTCAGCCATGAATGTCGTCTAAGTGCCACCGTCGAAGCCATGGTCTTCGAGGAGGCTTCCAAGACATGTTTGGTCGTGGTTAGCTGTTGTTTAGCGACCACCATGCCTTCTTTCTGCAGCAGTTTTGCGACATACAATTTGTCTTCAGGCAAATGTACCAGATGATCGGACATCTGTTCCCACAGGGTATACTGGTACCGATTCATACATGCGAGGTAGTTTGATGCCTTCACAGCCAATGCTCCCGTTGAATAAAAGCGGCGACCAAAAGCATCTAACTTTTTACCTTCCCTGTCAGCAGGTGTTGAATGCGACTTTTTCGACTTTGACGATGAGGTGACAACTAATGAGTTAGGTTGTGGGTGGGAAAGTAGAAATTCTGCCTCAGGTTGCTGTATGCGATACATATGGTCTAATTTCTTAGTAGAGACGGGGGCGGCGACGGTTTTTGCCAAGGGGGTTTTGCGGCTTGTAGTAAGACGGATGACATGGGAAGTTCGACGACTGAGGACGTGTCCAGTTGGACAATATCATATAAGGAATCTGTAGATTGCGGATCCTTCTGGACAATTGACAATCCCAACGCATGGGCCATTCTTTTCATGAGGTCGGTGTATGTAGACAAGTTATCCGACGGGGATATTGGAAGATTTTGGAAAACTTCGGTATTAGGGGACGAGTTGTCTGGCGACGTTGGGGCCTCGGAAGGTTCGGTATCGGAATCAGACTCAGAGGGCTCTGAAGAATCAGGTTCATCTGCTGGGGCAGGCAAAGGAGGTTGATGAGGGGTTGGTGCAGGCGGCTGGACTGGTGCAGCCGGTGTGTGTTCCAGATGTTTTCTAGGAGTAGGAAGAGGTTGGACGGTAGATATTCCCGACATTGTCCGGTTGGGGAGGACAAGAAACCGTAGTGGATGTTCTAGATCGCCTTGGAGAACGAGATCTGTGGGAAGATCGACAGGAGTATCTGTCCCAGTCAGTGTAACCCGCAGGGTTGAGCCAAGGCATAGGTGGATGGTAAGGACCATACAGGTAACGGAGTTGCCTCTCATCCCAAGACATCGGAGGTGGAGTATACGACCTCGGGGAACGACTCCTCGACCTCGGACGTCGCGGGGAGAAATTTGAAGGAAGAGCATATGTGCCTCTTCTACAATCAAAGGCGTCGATATCGACAGACTCAGGCAGTAAACAGGGAGGTCGACGCTCCGCACTGGATCTCGAGCGTCGATGCCGTCGGCCGGCTCTGAGACGATCGAAGCCGACGAGCTCGTTGGACCAGGGGAAAACTCCGCACCCAACTGGTGACTTACGAGATCCGTTTGGTCGACATCGGACAAGGCTGTCTCCACCTGATGGTCTGGAGAATCTAGCACAAGTACTGTAGCCTGTGACACGACCTGGTTCACCGGTATCGAGTCAGTCGGTATCGAACCAGTCGGTATCGAAATAGTCGACGGAGGCGGGAGGGCGGGAGCTGCTGGCACAGAGCCCAAGTCTTTCTTAGCATGCTTCGTGTGCGTCGCTACCGCAGGCTTGGACTTCTTGGCCTTCTTAGCAGGAGTAGACGCTGTGGAAGGAATGCTTGGTACCTTAGATTTCGATCTGTTGGTATCGGAAACGGATTTAGCCTTCGACGTCGACTGTTTCGGTGCCGATGTGTCGGTAGCGGAAGACACAGTCATAGACGAAGTGACCTGCAGGTCAGTCATAGGTTGGAGGGCTTTTTCCAGGAGGAAAACCTTTAAGCACGTTGCTCTATTCTTCCTGGTCTGATTGGAAAATTGAGCACAGTGTTCGCAGGAGTCTGGATTGTGGGTCTCCCCCAGGCAGAAAATACAATACTTGTGACCGTCCGGAGGAGCCAATTTATTCCCGCAGCTTCGGCAGCGATTAAAGAATCCCCACTTCTTCGTTTTCCTAGTCTTTTTCTCCATAGACTGAGAGACGTTGAAAGTCTAACCGGCAAGAAGGGTGGGGGGGGCAATGGCCCGAAGGCCTGAGGTAAATTTACCTCAGACGACGAAAATAAAAAATTCTCCTTTTAAAAAAAACACAACAACAACGAGAGGAAAGGAAACTGAACTGAAACTGAGAGAAAAAAACAAGAGCCAATTGCTAAAAAGCGACGAAAACAGCGATCCGACCAGACCGATCGAAGAAAGGGTCTGCTCAGTGCGGCGGTAAGGAAAGAACTGGCGGGATGTCCGCGCCCGTCCCTCTGGGCATGCGCAGTGGGGCTCCTGCGCATGCCTGGAGGGGCTGGGCGCGAAAATCCGTTAAAAGAGCTTGCTACAGCACTGGCAGATCCAGCGCAGGCGCACTAGATCCCATTGGTGTGAAGCACAGAGACCACGAAGAAGATCTCCCAGATTTCTCTCCCCCCCCCTTAAGTTCAACTATAAAGAAATTTGTGCAGCCAAAGTAACAATGACTAAAAGTTGTGGACCTGTCCCTTTTAATTGCAAGCAATACTTTGGCAATTTCTTATTAGTATATAAATTCTGCCAGGATTAATATTTGACGAAGAATGGATTTCATTGCCAGTAACATTTGTTTTAAATTAGTTCAGTGGTGGAAATTACTGAAAAATAAAGAGAATGCAAATGAGAAAATCACTGCTTTTAAAATATGGGGTTTACCAAAAGTTCCAGTCCACAAGCCTGATTTCTATGGAGACCTGAAGAAATCCCAGAATGAGGAGAGGATGCTGCTAGTAGGGTAACACATGACTAGCAGCAAATGTACATAAACTCTTGCTCTGTGTATACAGAGGATAAAGGATAGTTAACTATGGATAAGTTGGAAGATCTCTAGCTGTATCAATGGACTGTTAATCAGGCTAATTGGGGAGATCTTTGAGTGCTGCCCCTCAAAAGAAAGCAAATGGGTGTTGAAATCCATATCAATAAAACAATAAATCACCAGTTCTTTCTGTAAGGTGGGCCAGAAAGTTGGAGTTTCCAGCACTATTAGAATAATGAATAGCATGAGGGCTTTTGAACTTGCAGTAGACTTGGAAGTGTTCTCAGGAAAGAAGTTTAAAATTGGAAATGAAATTATACTTACATCCCACCAACAACATGTATTGATCCAATCCCTTGGAAATCATCAACATCTTTGAATAGCGCTGGAACATAATCAATATTTTCAGAAAACTCTTTACACCATCCTTCAAAGTGCGGTTTCTCATAAATCACCATCTGCAGAATGTGAGATAGATGGTCTTTTGAAATATATTTCTAGATCTTGGGCCTCAAAGTCTTGTGAGAGTGTGGGTTTTTTTTTAACTTTTCTCAGTCATCTCTTTTTTTCCCACCTGGAGGTACTTTCTTATGGATTCACTTGGTCTCTGCTGCTAGACCAGAGGCACACTGTAACCACAGTTGATCTACAGGGAGCTTATGATGGGAAGTCCTATTTTTGCATAGGAAATCCAACTGAAATATTAGGAATCCATTCCAAAATGGGACTGAGCAGTCAGGGTTAAATGATGGCCTATATGTTTTGTTATCAAGTATTTTCCTGAAGTTTGGGGGACAAAATTAAGAAAAGGACACAAGGAGGGAAGGGAGAGCTGTTTCGGAACTAATACTTCGCATTTCTTTCTCCCTTCATAATTTCTGAAGTAAACTGAAAGTGGAAATGGTAGAGAAATAGTGTTGTTTCCAAAACTTTGTCTTCCCAAGTCTTCAAGATGCTGCAGTCCTCTTCGAACTGCCTTAAAGTCCCATCTTTACATATAGGCTAAAACAGATGGCAAAACTTTCATCAGATTATTAAAACCCCAAGTCTAAGCATAAATTTACTTTTCACTATACAGGATGACTAGGGTTTTATTGTCCTTTTAAAGATTCTGTTTCTTCTCTGAGAAGATACAAGGAAACAGCAAATCTAATGGCTTGTTTTAACTGTTATGTTTAGTGCACTCTCTTCAGAAACATATGTTTTGCCTACTCTAATTTTTTATAAACTGCAGTTTTAGAAGGTGAATGTGTTGGCTGAAATTGAAAAAGAGGACGTTGAACAAGGTGAAAATTCCCAACAAAGAAGTTTACACATTTTGATAAAAGTTCACAACACACATATCTACAACAGCTGTAACATGGAAGCAGAAACAAATACTTAACTATTGGGTTTGGTTACTGCAGAGTTCATATAGTTCACCAAACACATCAGCTTTCTGGCAAGCAAGAGCTGGAGCATATATTATGGGCTACTATGATAATGATGCCGAAAGCAAGAGTAAAATTGCAACCATAGTTGCAACTGAAACTCCATAATGGTGGCCACCAGGAAGGGTATGAAGATTCTCATTGTAACGTATACACTCCACATGGTTAGCATGTCTACATGTTACAGCCAAGGCTTCCCACAGTTACTTATGGGGAGTAAATTCTGTACGAATTTCTGGATCATCATCTTCTCCATTAACAATTATGGGAAACTCCCATATGCTCAAGTCTGAGACAGTGGACTTTTCTGCATTTCCATCCCATGTACATTCTGGTCCCGCACTGCTTGTGTTTAAGCCACTGATTTCTGCATCCATTTTTGTGTCTTTAGTTTTGTTTTGTTTTCTTCCCCCCACTTTTTTTTTTGGTTAGACCAGTTTTACCCCTATCTTCTTTGGGAAGCTGATTTTGTGTCGCTTTCCTCCTGCATAATGTTTCTGTGAACCTCAGGTATGTCAGACCACCCCAGTGGGGGCGGGGGTCCCCTGCTCCCAGGTCCCACCTCTCCGCCACTGATCAGCTGGCCAGCAAGGGGGGGGGGACAACGACGACGACACTTACTGCAAAAAAAAAGGGCATATCACCCAACATTTTTAGTGACTCCACGACATGACTTCAATGTGACACAAAGCGACATAGGCACATCAGGGAGACGCTCTGGTTTTTGGGCAAAATATCTATGGTAGTAGCTAATTCTACCATAGAGTTTTTTCCCAATAACCAGAGCATCGCCTCAATGTCCCCAATGTGCCTATGGCACTTCTGGGTCACGTTGGAAGTCAAGTTGGGGACGTCACTGAAACATCAGGTGAGACTCCCTGCTCTAAGCCCACTCTCCATCCTCCACCGGCTGCCCAGAGGGACCTGGCAAGCCTCATCAATCTTCTTTGTCCTGCCTGATCCCACCCACCTCCAGCCCACTTTTCGATGAATGGACTGTTGTCATAGTCAAACTACTCCCTCTCCTCCCCCTGCTCTAAAGATAAGTGGTTTCATTTCTGATTTTTTAAAAATACAACCCTTATATTGCTATATTATTGTCTCTGAATCTCCAGCTTTCATTTTTTTAAACGTATGTTTTGTATAGCTAAGGCTTATATCTCTGCGAGGGAAAGGAGACTTAATTTCTTTTAAAAACGAAAGCTGGGATTCAGAGAGCCTTCTCAACCTATCATTACAATGGGACAGTGATATAACAATATCTTAATGCTGGTGTTTTTTTTTAAAATGCAGCCATGATATTGATAAATAAAAAATATAAAGTGAGGATACTATGATGCCAGTGATGATGATCCCAGCACATTCCCTTGAAAAGCCTGATTTGGGACTTCCGGTCGACGGAACAGCGATGGCGGACGCTCTCCTCACAACGGAGGAGGGCAAATCGCACACCAGTGGCCTGGAGGGGTGCCACCTCAAGTGACACCCCCGCGGAGCCTTTGCGATAGGCTCCAGGCCAGGGGGCTTTTGAGGGGTAGTCTCTTCGAGCGGTTAAGACACAAAGGGGGAGAGGGGAGGAAGTAAACTGAAAGTGTTTTGAGACTTATCTGAATTGCGAAGTCGTTTGGCAAGTTTTCCGAGTTGTGGGGAAGCGGCAGAAACTGTAAACAAAACGGGAAAGATGGCGGCCCAGCAGAGAAAGTTTAAAACGAAGCCGGGTGGGCAGAGTCCGAGACCGGAAGAGGGAGCAGATGTCCTCAAACTCCTGGTGGATATGCTCAAGCC
>NW_015159751.1:25317-49293 GCF_001447785.1 Gekko japonicus
AAAGGAAAAGTGTTCAGGGTCTGCCCCCCCCCCCCAATACTGTTTTCCTGTCCCAATGAAGTTTAGCCTCTTGGGCAAACATATTGGTCTGGGTACAGGGTCTTTGTATTTGCCCCAGGAAGCAGACCAATGTTCCCTCTAAGCTGAGTTAGTGTGAGCTAGCTCAGTTTTTTAGCCTCCGGCTCTAGGGTTGCCAAGTCCCCCTGGGGGGCGGGGAAACCCCTGCCCAAGAGGCCCGTTCCCCGCCAGCGGGGATTGGGTCACGGGGGGGGGGACCCCACACCCAAAGCGCACCACGTGCCCGGCGTGAAAACGTCACCCGGAGGTGATGTAATCACGTCAGGCACATTGCGGGGGCATGCTCTATCATCCGAGTGAAAACTATCCGGGACTCCCCCCGATATTCCCAAGGTAGGACTTGGCAACCCTATCCAGCTCACATGCTTTTGTCTTAGCTCAGGAAGGATGACCCAGAGCAAACTAACTTATGCAGTATCCAAATCGCTCACTCACCACTTTAATGCCGGTAGCTCACAAAGAAGCATTTTTCCTCACAAGACTCCGCAGCTTAGAGGAAGCATTGGAGCAGACACTGATTTCCCAGCTCCGTTAGGTTGAGGGAGGGATCTGCAAATAGTTCAAGCCAGGATAGGAAAAGCAAGAGGCCAGAATCCTCTTGAGAGCTGGGTTAACTCTTCCCAGCCCCGATCTGTTCTCCTGACCTCAGACACCTCCAGGAATTGCAGATGGGCCCTGGGAGTTTCCCTGCTGGGGGAAAAAAACATGCACGTTGTATGATTTCCTCCCAGCCTGGCCACTAGTAGATCTGTGGGGTTTTGAGATCAGGGTAGAAAGAGTTAAACTACTTCTCCCCAACACACACACACGGCCCCAGTCTGAATCGAGGTGCCCCTGCAGCTAAAAATGCCCAGGTGATCTGTTCATGGGTCTTCCGGTATTTTATCTAATTTGACCCTAAGAGGTGAAATAACTTGCATGGCTTGGACCCTCACCTTGCTTCTGGGTTTGTAGGCTCTTCACCAATGTTCCCTCTAAGCTGTGGAGTCTTGTGAGCAGAAATTCTACTTTGTGAGCTACTGGCATTAAATTCGTGAGCCAGCGATTTGGCTCCTGCATAAATTAGTTTGCTCTGGAGCTAAAAAACTGTGAGCTAGCTCACACTAACTCACCTTACAGGAAACACTGCTCTTCACCTGCAGGGCTTTCTTCTGGCATGATGTGCTTTCCAGTGCGTTGAAAGATGCCGGTCTTGTTTGTTTGTTGATTTAGAATATTTATACCACTTCACTCCTGTGATACAGGACCCCAAAGCAGCTTACAAACTTTAAAGTCTTAAACGCCTAAACAATCTTAACACAGTATAATGAAAGTCCAAATATATCAACAAGGTATAGATAGGAACTATTAGCCACAAAGTATAAATAGGAACTCTTAGGCTGGGGCAGGTGATGCTCTGTCTTCTTTCTTGGTGCTTGGGGGGGAGCAACAGTGGGAGGGCTTCTAGTGTCCTAGCCCCACTGATGGACCTCCTGATGGCACCTGGTATTTTTGGCCACTGTGTGACAGAGTGTTGGACTAGATGGGCCATTGGCCTGATCCAACATTGGCTCCTCTTATGTTCTTATGTAAGGCAGCTAACAGAACATAAATTAAATTTAAAACGTACATAATAAAACCACATTTTAAAACCATTAAAATCAGCCCCCCAATGCATATCATTAAAACAATTATCAAGTTAAAATACATACAAAACATAAAAAGCAGCAATTAATACATTGGTTGGGAAGGAGGGATCACTAAGGGAACGCCAAGTGAAACAGAAGGGGACAGATGGATCTCCCTGGGGGAGAGTTCCAGAGCTTTGGTGGCATGACTAGGAAGGCCCTCTCTTGGGTTGCTACCTGCCTAATCTCAGAAGGCAGAGGCATCTGAAGCGGGGCCACTGAATACAACTGTAGTGGTTGGGCAAGTTCATAGGGTAGTGGGAAGTCCTTCAGGTATGTTGGTCCCAAACTATATAGGGCTTTGAAAACAAAATTAACTGTTGGATTTCACTAACAGTTCCATCCTAAGCAGAATTACACCCATATAACTCTATTGAAGTAAATGGACTTAGAAGGGTATAACTCTACATAAGATAGTACTGTTAGTGTTCATAATGCAGAAAAGATTTATAAGAATTCATACGATATGCCATACTCATTCCAGAAAAAATGCTAATTACTTCAAAGATTACAAGGAATATTTACTGTTAACATGTTATCTACTTACCTTAATATTCATGGGCATCTGTACCTTTAGGCCACCCTACCATATAAAACAAAACAAAATATTAAGATGTAAAATCTGATCATGTTTCTACTCCATTCATTCTACATATACATGAACAGGTGCAGTTTGTGAGGTAATCTCCTCTTCAGCAATGGCTTGGTAAACTATGTGATGGACAGGGCAATTCTTTGCTGAGTTACACTGGTCAAAGCTCATTGGGGTAACCTTGGATAAGATTATACTGTATATAAGTTAACTTGTTCTCAGAGCTAAAATCATTTATTTAAAACAAACAAACTAAAAACATAACTCATACAACAAACCATGTGCTATTAAAATTAAAATAGGTAATATATTTCCATGTGTGTGTTCATATGCATGCTAAGAATTAAGAATTCTTCAACAGATAAAACAACAGAAGACAACAACATTTTGTTTTGACCTGGATAGCCCAGGCAAGCCCGATCTCAGTAGCTAAGCAGGATCAACTCTGGCAAGTACTTGGATGGGAGACCTCCTTGAAATACCAGAGGTGAGAGGTGGGGGCAGGCTTTATTCAGCCACCTCTCTGAATATCCTCCAGGCCCCCAGTATGGGTCAGTCACTAGAGGTCGCTATGACTTCCAGGTGCATACACACTCATATGTGCACACACACACACACGCATGAAAAACGGAAAAAAAAAAAGAGAGAGAAGACAACAAAATTTTCAAATCCTGTACCACTTCCTTTACCCCGCGCCCACCAAAATGCCCCTTCAACACTGGCGGTGAGGTCAGTTAGGCATGCAAGAAATTAGATATCCGTACAATTCAAAAGGGAGTGCTTGACATGTAACTATTTTGCAAAAGAATAGCTCTGCATATAAAAAAAATTAAATTCAATGTTTAACCTATCATGATATCATATGAAAGTCAAGAACATTGTATTTGTTTGTTGTTATTTATGCATGTTGTTTGGACAACTTATATTTCAATAGTTCTTTGTAAATCCCTTTGGGAAGAAAAGTGGCATATAAATCCTATAAATAAAAAAGCATAATGTTTCTATTATCATACTGCATAGTACAGATTTGTGTGATAAGAAGAATACTGGTAATTTTTGATACTCAATGCATTTGAATGATACTCAATGCATTTTAAGCATTCTAATTAGTACCACCAGGCAAAAATTATTTTCCCTTAGGAAAACTGCTCATTCGTTACTCATTCTTGGAACTGTGACACTGATGCATGCTCTGGATCATCACAGCCAATGTGGGTGTTTGGGCACAGAACAGACTCACAACCTGATGTAAGATTGTGAGGCAACCGTGATCAGTTGATGCAAAACTGAGTAGACAATTTTACTTCCTCACCATTTTCAGTGGATGAAGAGATTTCACATCAGCTGCTGAAAGTTCACATAGATTGTGATTTTCTTCCAAAACCATCACCTCTCCTTTGTAACTAGCTTCTGAATAGGCAAGCCATCTATTAGAGTGATAAGAAAATCACTTATTAACTCATTTGACACAGTGTTAACTCATGTTAAAGTATCATTTTGATCAAGACAAACCTGCTGGATTAGCCCAAAGGGTGACCTACTCCAGTGTCCTATTCCAGCACTGACCAATCAGACATCTTCGGAAAGCTCAGAAACAGGGCACAGGGAAACAATCCTCACTTCATATTCCCAGGACTTCTGTAAGGCCTGGTTCCATTAATTTCCCCTCAAATGCCAAAATAATGCTGGAAAGGGCCCTGCCCCCTCATCCTGCCCTTTACTGGCAGAAACCAAGTCTTGAAGGTTGGCAATATTGTTGTGGTTGTCTAGCAACTCCCACAATGGCCACTGTAGACGGCCTTAATTTACTAAAGGCAGGGCTATTTTTGGGCAGGAACGCATAGGAACGGAGTTCCCGCTGGCTCCCAAGTTGGCCACGCCCAGCAGGAACTCATTAACATAATAGGCCACACCCAACAGCAGAAACTCATTAGGATTGGCTACATTAGGGGTGTGTGGCCTAACATGCAAAGGAGCTACAAAAAAAGGCCCTGGGTTTTGACAACAAACAAGGTAAACAGAATAACAAGCAAAAGGTGGGTGTGGCTGGATAACCACACTTCTGGTAACATGTGGGTGTGGCCTAATGTGCTAATGAGCTGTGCTGCCAGGGGTGTGGCCCAATATGCTAATGAGTTCCTGATGTTGGGTATGGCCTATTATGCTAATGAGTTCCTGCTGGGCTTTTTCTACAAAAAGAGCCCTGAAAAGGTATAGGCACTGCTTGTATTGTTTTGGAGGTTTTAGCCTCCCCCTTTTTTTGTTTCAGACTTCTATGCAAACCTGGGGATTTTCTCTTTCTACACGCCTGTCTGTTCATGGCTCCAGTCTCCAGATTTAAGTATCCACAGATCTGGCCATGTTGAGTATTAGAAAAATTAATGAATAAGAACTGGTACTCACACTCCTGCTTTCACAAGAAGAGCAGGATTTTTGACTTCTAGTTCTTCTAAATTAGCAATTGCATTTTGAATACAGACTGGAGAATTATCTGTGCCAGTTTGTGGAGAAAGCTCAATCTCAGGAACACTACAACTCTACAAAGCAAATCAGACAGTAAAAATAAAGCCAAGAGTAAGAATTTTGCACAGTTGGGTAGTATTTATATATATCTCGCCAAACATAGCTGTATGGAATCACCTGGGTGGCTAGCACTACCACAGACAATGGCACGACTAACATAAATAAGAATAGCACCAAAATAACTTCAAATTTACAGATTTAATACAAAACTCACTCAGCATCATCAGAACAATATAAAAATTATTCAGAGACAAGCATAAAGTTACCATAAGAAGCAGACAGTTCTACTAGAAACATAATGGTTTGGTTTTCTGTTTAAATATAGAAGATTTATATATGTGTGTGTGTTCTGTAAACACAGAGGGTTACATATTTTTTAAAAAGACTGCAATATCCTAGGTTCTTACATCTGAGAGAGAATGTGAGATCTCATCTCCTGCTTGGTTAACTTAAATATGATTCAATTTTTACATTAACAGACTTCAACTGTGTCCAGTGGCACCTGTAAGACCAACAAAGTTTAATTCTGGATATAAGGTGCTCTTAAAGACCAAAGCAAGGAGTAAATAACAGGATACTGGATTACTTATGCTGCTTTGCATTTATACTGCCTGAAGTACAGGTTAGACGTTCTAATCCATTCTGCCTAACGTGAAATTCAGGCTGTGTCAAATTCAGGCACAAACTCACTCCCAACAACACTATTCTGTTTAAAGATTTGTTTATTGAGATATGCAGCTGTGTCAAGTAGAGACCTTCTGTGTCAGAACTGACTGAGTTGGTGCCAGTTCTGGTATTTTACATGATTCAAACTCCCCCCACCCGGGACCCATCCAATCAATCCATTCACCTTTCCCCACCACCTGCAAACCTAACCGTTTCATTATCTACAACGGCCGGCTAGCAGAAACAAGTGTTCAAGGACATTTGCATTCTTCCCATACAGGAGGCCCCTTAAGAAAACAGTTACGCAGTAGCTAAGAGAAGCAGGTTCCTACACTCACATGCACACACTCACCAACTGCCTCCTCAATAGCCCAGATACAGAATGGTTACAGGAAAATGAAAACAGAACAAAAAATCCCATTGCAAACGAGGCCCCGAGTTTGACAGGCTGGACTTTGGAGGCTGCTATTATGTGGATGTAATGGGAAATCAATTTCATGCTCAATTTATTCTTATAATGTATTCAACACATATGCTTAATATAGCACAACTATGAACATTTGTATCATACACAGAAATTTCTTTATCATGGCACAGCAACATATCCATACCATTTTGAACACATGAAGCTGCCTTATACTGAATCAGGCACTTGGTCCATCAAAGTGAGTACTGTCTACTCAAACTGGCAGCGGATCTCCAGGGTCTTAGGTAGAGGTCTTTCATATCACCCGCTACCTAATCCTTTTAACTGGAGATGCCAGGGATTGAATCCAGGACTTTCTGCATGCCAAGCAGATGCTCTACCACTGAGCCAAAGCCACTCCCACTTTTGTTTATCTTTAATAGCTATAAGAACAGCATTTTTATTTATTTATATTTATGTTTATATCCCGCCCTCCCTGCCATTCAGCAGACTCCGGGCAGCTAACAACATTAATAAATGTACATTAAAATTCCAGTTAAAACTGTCAATCAATATAAAGTCATACTATATAAACATAACTTACAATAAAAGGTGGCGATCTTCTAATATCAACTGTCAGCTGAATGGTGTCATCAGGCTTCCGCCCAGCTATGAAGCCTCAGTTGGTGGCGCCGTTGATACTGTTGGTACAGTTGGTAGTTGGGCCAGGGCCATAAAATCGAGGCAGCACTCTACTTAAAGGCCTGGCGAAACAGCTCCAATTTACAGGCCCTGCGGAACTGTAAGATGACCTGCAGGGCCCTGATGTCCTCTGGGAGCTCGTTCCAACAGTGAGGGGCTGCCACAGAAAAGACCCTGGCCCTCGTTGTGACCAACCTGGCCTCTTTAGGTCCTGGAAGAACCAGGCGATTTTGGGAACCCGATCTTAGTGCTCGCTGGGGTACGTGCGGGGAAAGGCGGTCCCTTAGGTAAGTAGGCCATGAAGGACTTTAAAGGTAAGAACCAGCACCTTGAACCGTATCCAGTATGCTACAGGCAGCCAGTACAGGGTTTTTAGGGCGGGCTGGATGTGTTCCCGCATTGGAAGACACAACAGCATCCTTGCTGCTACATTCTGCACCAGCTGCAGCTTCTGGATTTGGGACAAGGGCAGTCCCTTGTAGAGAGCAATACAGTAATCCAATCTTGAGGTGACTAATGCATGGATCACTGTTGCTAGGTCATTGCGTTCAAGTAAGGGAACCAACTGCCTAATCAAGTGTAGTTGGTAAAAGGCCGACTGCAGTGGCCGCTACCTGGGCCTCTATTGTTTGGGAGTGCTCTTGGAGACCTCCCTAACTCCAAACCTCCGGCGCTGGCACCAACAGCGCCCCATCGAAGGTCGAGAGAGGGATCCCTAACCTTGGACCGCTCCGACTCAGGCACAGGACCTCTGTCTTCGTCGGATTCAATTTCAGGCGGCTCTGTCTAAGCCAACCAGGTCCAGATCTCCCAGACTAGAGTCTGACTGGCTGTCCAACAACAGATAGAGCTGGGTATCGTCAGCATATTGATGACAACCCAGCCCATGTCTCCGGGCAATCTGGGCGAGGGGGCACATATAGATGTTGAACAGCATTGGGGAAAGCACTGCCAGGGCTGGCCCCAGGTGCTTCTGCGCCCTAGGCGAGGCCAGCGCAGATGCCAACCTCCCGGTGGGGTCTGCAGACCTCCCAGAAACACGCCTGGGAGGGGGAAAGCTTCCCAAACAGGCGTTGCGCGCAGCCGAGGCAGTCCTCCCCCCCCTCCCCGGGGTGATGGCAGGACTCCCTGGGCAGAGAGGACGGCGGCTCAGCCCCTCCCCCCCCCAGGCTGGGAAGAGTTGGGGACTGCAGCCGTGTGTGTTGTGAAGTAAGTTGTTAGCCAGGGCGCTCTCGCAATACTTTCCCTCCTGTATTCCAGGCGTGTGATGTTGCCTGTGAGTGTGTGTGCAAAAAACGCTTTTCTTCTTTGCGCCCTGCTTGGCGCGCACACACAATAGCCAGTCCCAGCTCTCTGGTGGCAGCAGCGTGGGCTGACGCCTCTGCAGACGGTGCTCGACTGGCAGCGGCTGCTTTGCAACCAAAAAAAGCCCAGCCAACCCACCCCACCCCAGCACCCCCCCCTCACTCCAGTCTGCCAGGGCTTCCGTTATGGACATCAGCAGCAGCTGCCATGGCTGCTGCATCCTCAGCTACTTCTTTTGCATTTGCAAATCCTTTTCTCCCCTCCTTCCTTACTTCCCCTGTCCTGATCTCAACTCTCCAGTGGCGACCGCGGCTGCTGCTGCAGGGGCTGACGGGGGGGAGGGGCAAGGCGAAGGCGGCGTGCGGAGGGTGTTCTTTGCAGCGGTTTCCAACAGCACGAGGAGCCTGAGCGAGGGTTTTGGAAAGTCAGCCCAGTGCGCTCGGTCAGTACAAAGGATTACTTGCAAACAGGTGGAAGGGGAGGACGGGGTGGGGGAGCAACAAAGCGTGCAACTTTCAGGGGCTGACGGGGGGAGGGAGGAGGAGGTAGAGAGGGAACTGGCAGCTGCAGCCCACGAGGCACCGCATAACTGGCAGGAGGAACGTGAGCCGGGGACTGGCCAGAGAGGCCCTAGCCATGGGGCGGACCTAACCCCACTGCCGCCTGGGTCCATCTGGTGCTCTCCAAACGGGCGGTTTTTCCCATGAGGCCCGCCAGCCCCGCCACCTCAGGCTTGGGTGGCCTCCTCCGGCGGTGGCAGTCAGCGGTCACCTGGTCAGGGAGAGGGCTTTTGGTGGGGGCCGGTATCGACAAGGTGGTGGACCAGTAGTTGATAGTTGACCACGCTGAACGCAGCCGACAGGTCTAAACATCAACACCGCTGTACTGCCTTGATCCAGATGCCTCCGGAGAGCATCTTTGAGGGCGACCAGGACCGTCTCTGTTCGATCTGGTGCTGCCTCCAAGCCCTGAAGGCGAGCGGGCGTTTTTTTCTGTGAGGCCCGACAGCGACACCACCTCGGGTTTGGGTGGCTTCCTCCGGCGGTGGTGGTCAGCGGTCACCTGGTCAGGGAGAGGGCTTTTGGCGGGGGGAGGGTGGGTGCCGTTTCGCGCCCCTAAGGGCCGGCGCGCTCTAGACGAACACTTAGTTCGCCTAATGAGTGAGCCAGCCCTGAGCACTGCAAACTGGGGCACTCCACACAGTAGTGGGTGCCTTCTGGACAGTTGTTCCCCAACTGCTACCCTCTGTTCCCAATCCTGAAGAAACGAGGAGAGCCACTGTAAGGCAAACTCCTGAATCCCGATATTGGCAAGGTGGTGGACCAGTAGTTGATGGTCGACCATGTTGAACGCAGCCGACAGGTCTAACAACATCAACACTGCTGTACTACCTCAATCCAGATGCCTCCGGAGATCATCTTTGAGGGCGACCAGGACCGTCTCTGTCCCATGGCCTGGTCAGAAGCTGGACTGGAAGGGGTCTAATAATATCCAATTCTTTATAATTTGGTCTGCCCTGTGGCAGAGTAGTCAGAGACCAAATTATTCTAAACAACTGGGCTGGGTGAGAGCTCGCAGATGCAATTGTAGCTGCGTAAAAACCTTTTTTTCGCAGCCTTGACTGCCATCTCATAGGATCTCATAAATGTCCTATAGGATGCTCTTGCTGCCTCGTCCCGAGTACAATGCCACTGTCTCTCTAGCCTTCTAAGCTCCCGCTTCATCGCCCTCAACTCCTGTGTATACCATGGAGTCTTGGGCGCAGAGGATGCTGGGAAGCGATCTCGTCAATGGCTGCCAAGAGTCGGTTTTGCCAGTCCTCAACAAGCTCATCCAACAAGCCACCAGGGGGCATCAGATCCCACAAGGCCCTCTGGAATCGCATAGGATCCATTTGGCTTTGCGGGCGAGCTAAAATATGCTCGCTGCCCAAACAGGGTTGGAGTGGCATGTTCACATGGGCCTACAGAGCATGGTGGTCTGACCACGGTACGGCTGCAGTCCTAATCCAGTCCAATGAAACCCCAGCCGCAAAAATCAAATCGAACGTGTGCCCCGCTCTGTGAGTGGGGGCTGTAACACATTGGGAGAGTCCCAGCGCCGCCATGGATGACACCAGGTCCATTGCCTGCGTGGAGGTCACGTCATCGGCATGGACGTTGAAATCACCTAAGACTAACAGTCCAATTCCGTCTGGTCCCACCACAATACTTTCCCCTCCCCAGGAGCACTGGTATCCCTTGGCTGGTCAGTGTCCCTTTGGTTGTCAGTGTCATTGGCAATACATTCCAAATATGAAAAGTGTTCACCAGTGACACCAAAAGCTCATAAACGCCCTTTAGTACTGTGCCATGTTATGAAAAATTGAAAATATGTTTTTATTGTACTATCTGTGGACCAGGTTTAAGGGTGTATTGTGAGGTTGTTTCTGTGGTTGTTACAATACTGTGGAACTACCTTCATTTCAGGTCCAGGATCTTACTTTGATAGACATTCTGAAAGAGCTGACACACTTATTTTTTAGGATCAAGAAGACGTGGGGGAAATCGGGGGGAGATGCGAGTCAAAATGCAGCCACACAGCAAAAATGGGAAACTGAGCAGTACAACTGGGGAAAACAGGAGAACGAGGGGGGAACAACTGCATTTGCAGAATCAGTCTGTGTTACACCTAAGACTAACAGTCGAGGGTGCTCAAGCGCCCAGCCTGATACGGCCTCCAGCAGGGATGGCAGGCTACATACCAGGGCGTTGGGCGGTCAAGTACACCAGCCAGATAGCCAAACTCTCCCCGGCTTCCCAGACAAAGCCAGCACACTCTATGCTCATACGTTTCGGTGGTGGAAGCACTCTAAAGGTGTAACTCTCCCGAATGCACAAAGTCACTCCCCCCCCCCGCCCCTTAGTCTGGGATTGGTGAAGGACCGAGTACCTGGGAGGAGTCTGTGTCCTGCTCTCACACAAAGTCATGAAGGATCATGGTCTTGTTAATTATGGACCTGGCGTTACACAACACCAATGTCATAGAGGGTTTTTCCATCCTAGCCCCACTACATAGTACTTTCAGGATGGGACGCAGACTGGAAGGGGACCGAGCCCATCTACGTCTCCATTCCCTTCCTTTCCAATTCCGTCTGGTCCCACCACAATACTTTCCCCTCCCCAGGAGCACTGGTATCCCTTGGCTGGTCAGTGTCCCTTTGGTTGTCAGTGTCATTGGCAATACATTCCAAATATGAAAAGTGTTCACCAGTGACACCAAAAGCTCATAAACGCCCTTTAGTACTGTGCCATGTTATGAAAAATTGAAAATATGTTTTTATTGTACTATCTGTGGACCAGGTTTAAGGGTGTATTGTGAGGTTGTTTCTGTGGTTGTTACAATACTGTGGAACTACCTTCATTTCAGGTCCAGGATCTTACTTTGATAGACATTCTGAAAGAGCTGAAACACTTATTTTTTAGGATCAGTAAGACGTGGGGGAAATCGGGGTGAGATGCGAGTCAAAATGCAGCCACGCAGCAAATAATGGGAAACTGAGCAGTACAACTGGGGAAAACAGGAGAACGAGGGGGGAACAACTGCATTTGCAGAATCAGTCTGTGTTATTTGACAGAACTGTATATTTTGAAGAACTTGTACATTGTAATTGTCAAGAGTATAAGCATATCCTTTAAGAAAATTAGATAGGGCAGCAAATGCCTGGTGTGGATAAGACCAAAGGAGAATTCTTATAATGCAAGAACTGAAACAAGCACTATCTACTGAAGGACTAAGGAAATTATCTGATGCTTCATGGCTTATAAACACTATGACGCTCCACTGGCTAGAAAAATAGTTATATATGAAGTATGAAGCAAACAATAAAGACAGGTTGGGAAAAAAGGGACAGGAAGATATGGGCATTGCAACTAGCCCGTCTTTCAAAATTAACAATAAAGTACGCACCTTCACTACTTGTCTGACTGAACCAACTGCAAAATTTCCTTGATGCTTCTCAGTGTGAGTATTCCAGATACCACCCAGTAGCTTCTCTCCTTCTTCCAGAACAAAATTCTGACCTTGAAATTGAGGTTTTTCATACAACATCCAGCTATATCAATAAAATACATGAATGTAGCTGTTTTACCTGAGAGTTGCTAACATAACCCTAATACTAAAAAAAATGTGTTCTTTCATGTTAAAAGGTTTCATTTTATTGCTATATCTAAATTTGTTTTCTCTTCCACACTCAAACACAAGTGCACATTATGCACTAATTAATGGTAATCAGGCTGTCATGAGTTATTTGAAACCCTCTAGTTTCTGGAGATGGTGGGAAACACACATGTAAGGGTACACAATGCTCTCTGTCTAATAACAGACCATCTGATCTCTGTGTGCTTGACAAATGCAGCCACCCAAAGATATGGTAGGAGTAGTACCCACCTGGGGAACTCTCTTAGTATTCAGAAAAAAATGTCAATTTGTAAATTAAAGAAAGAAGGAACCCCCCCCCCAAAAAAAAATGGCACGAGGACTGAAAATACTCCACTGACATTGACAGCAGGTGAGAGTCTGTTAAATTAAAAAAGAGAGACAGAGGACTTGCTCAAGCCCTCAGGAGCTTGGAAAATCCTGAAGGGGGAAATTTAGAGGGGTGGTGATTTCTAAATTGTCATCCCCCCCCCCGACTCTTCTCATAGCTCCAACTTTCAACATATATTAGTAGAATGCCTATCATTATGATGGCCATTTTTTTGGGGGGGGGAAGTGCTCATCCCAGCTGATGTCACAGGCATAATCCAATAAATGTTCATGATGCTCAATCAACCATATTCCACACAGCTTTCTAACAGATTCTTAGCTCCAGAAAGACTGATTCAACAAATTGGGAAATTTTACATTACCCTTTTTAAGCCGTTTTTAAGCCGTTATTGTACTGTCTTGAAGTAAACCGGTACAGGGCTGCCATTTCACACAGCCTTTCCCCTACCAGTAAGGAGCCGCCTCTGAAGCGGTTTGGCATTTCAGACTGCACCACTTTGTTTTCCCGCCCTTTTCCGCCTGCGCCGGAGATCTCCGTCTTTTTTTTGAACACTCGTTTTAGAGTACTGTACCGCTATAGCGCTATAACACAACACCAAAACAGTGCAATAGCAACCCCATTGGATCCAACTTCATTGCCAAGGCAGACCTTCTTTTTGAAGGGCTCCTCCAGAATCACCTCCTTCACAATAAGGAATGCAGTTGACAGGCCCACACCGAACTGATATCTGAGTTCCCTGAATACTTCCTGATTGGACAGGCACCATAGGGTGATGGCCAGTCTTTTCTCCACTGGAATTGATATCCTAATGCAAGTGCTCTGCCGCTCCAGACGGTGCCTCAGGGTGCCAGCTAGTTCAAAAAAGGTTGTCCTAGACATCTGGAAATAGTCTTTATCGATTCATGTGCCCATCACAGTGTTATTCCACCATTCCTCACTCCTCTCTTTTACCCACCAGCGTCGAGGGACTGTATGGACAGCAATGACAGGTGCCCATGCCCTGATAAGATACCCTCCAATTGTACCTGGAGGGTGCATGGCTCAAGACAGGCATGTCAGTTCTCTTCCCCCCCCTCCTAGAGAGATGAAGGAAGTGCGTAAGCACCTCACTCAAAGCTGCTGTGCTGCTGATCATCATCTGCAACACCTCCAGGATCAGTTGGAACAAGGTAGTTATGGAGACCATGACTAATAAATCAGTAGCCTCTCACACAATCACACAAAACTACTCTAACCAGACAAGCCTACCACTCACCAATTTCAGCCGATAAAGATAAGGGGTTTACCTCCCTGCCCTTTATACCTGATCCAGCTCTGTGCCAGTCACTTCCCAGCCAATCCCCTCTTGGCATGGATGGATGCACAACAGGCTGGGTCAGCAACATATGTCTCACCAATCACTGATGCCCTGATCTCCCGCCTAAACCTGCTACCCAATGAGCATCTTCTCCCCAGCTGGCAACCTGACAACCCATTACCTTCCCCTGACTCACAGTGGGCATGGAAGGGTTAGCAGCAATGTTCCCTCTAAGCTGTGGAGTCTTGTGAGCAAAAATTCTACTTTGTGAGCTACTGGCATTAAAGCTGTGAGCAAACGATTTGGCTGCTGCATAAATTAGTTTGCTCTGGAGCCATCCTTCCTGAGCGGAGACAAAAATGTGTGAGCCAGGGGCTAAAAAACTGTGAGCTAGCTCCCACTAACTCAGCTTAGAGGGAATACTGGTTAGCAGCATCTGTCACACCAATCGCTGATGCCCTGATTTCCTGCTTGAAGCCTGTATCCAATGAGGTACAAGTTTCCAGGTGGCAGATGTAGCCATCTCATGTATCCCAGTGGAGTCCAGGCATTCCAATGGGGTCCCTATTGCACTGTTTTGGTGTTGTGTTATAGCACTATAGCACTCTAAAACGAACGTTCAAAAAAAAAAGGACGGAGATTGTCCACGTGGGTGGGAAAACAAAGGGTGGGAAAACAAAGCGGTGCAGGAGGAAGCGCTATGGGGCATTTTACACAGCACCCCATAGCGCTTCAGAAACGGTATAGAAAAGTGAAGACCGCTTGGAAGCCGTTTGCAGGTGAAACGGTTCAGAAACTCTTCCCTAACGGGACAGAAACATTTCTTTCGGAGAGTGAAAATATATTCCGGTAGGGAACTGTTACTAAAACGGTTCTGTCTGAAATGTCAGACCAGAAACCGTTAGGGAACAGTTCCTGAACCGGAATATATCAGCAGTCTGAAATTCCCCATTTTTAGGGTACTGGGAAAATACACTATCTTTACAAATACACATGACTATTGTGGATGAGTTTGGGACAATCCCTTCCCAGTACCTCAGTTACTGCATATTTGTTGCATGCAGAAATTGATAACCTGGAAAAGCTATTAATGAAACTGAAGTACAAATTTTACTTCATATGCTACTATCACATGTCTGAGATTGATACATTTCTGAATCTTTATGTATGGCCATTCTTTCTATCAATCGCCTCCTACTTTACCTTTACTTCATCAGAAGAACAATCCCCATTGTTGTGTAATATTCTGTTTTTAACAACTGTAGTAAAATAGATTTCTTCTTAGTAAAAAACAACATGCCAGGCTTATGGTGCAAATGAAAAAGTATGCATTTCATACCATCCTCTAACAACTCTGATCAATGCTTCATTTGAAAACATCCAGGCTGTAGTATCTAGTTCATCATGGTAAATTTCATGTTTATTTTTGCTGTCCTTAAGATCACAAATAACCATCTGAAATAATATGAAATACTGTTAAGCAGAGCACTACACATTCTGTTTCTATTCTTCTTAATTAAAAAAGTATTATGCAGACTATTAAACCACTGGTTTAATTGTGAGAAAAACCAGCTAGAATGGGATTTGCTCCCTTAAAACTATCCAGTGTCTAACTTAGGGTCTATAACTTGACCTGTGTGTCCTTTGTTCTTTAAAGCTAATTTTCATGCAGAAGTGGCAGACAGAAGGCCTCCCCCTCCCAGGAACAACCCCCAGGGAACTATGATTTACCCTATTAGGGACACTTGTATGTTCTGATAAGGTTACATGTAGCAAACAGAATATGGCAAACAGCACCTCCTTGGCCTGTTTTAGCTTAGAAAAATGGTGTGTAGGGAAGATTATGGTCCTTTTAATTCAAATCTAGCCCTAAGCACCTAAAAATTAAATCTGAAAAAACAATAACACTGGCACTCTTGAAACAGACATCTGGGAAGAATCATAGATGGCTACTAAAGAATACTGGGTAAACAACATGCCCAGGTAAATGTAGAATGATTCTTTGTTGAACAATATCTCTTATTCAGCAGTCAGTTGAAGTGCCACTCACTTTTCCTGGTCTTGGATTACATCTGAATCTCTCTCCTCTGTCAATGGGACACTGAAATTAAAGTACAGAAGAAAGTTATTTTACTGCAACTATGAACTAACAAGAGATACAGTAAAAGCTTTGTTACCTGGCAGGGAACGACTGTTGTCAGTTAATCAAATATTCCAGATACTGAAGGTTATTGCTCTGCCGCACCCCTACCCAGAGGAAACAGCAGGAACCAAACCCCGCCCCACAGGAACACCATGGTGACAGCCCCCAAATCAGGTGGGACACTTTTCCCTGTGCCATACAGCCATCCTACAAAGTAGGCAGACAAGCAGACTAGCTGCCTGGATGCCCTTCAGTAGAGTTGGCTCCTGACAGCTTGAGGCAGGCTGAGGTGGAAGGCGGCACCTGAGGATGACATCAGTTGACAGTGATAGCTGTCAAAAGCCCAACAATGGTCATGAGCATCAAGCAGGCTGGCGGGCAAGGAAGGACTGGTGTATATGCACACCCAAAGACACAGAGGTACGTTTGGTTGGGGGGGGGGAGGGGGATAAGCTTGCCCTCTGCTGGTTAATTATGTGTTCTGGATAATCAAGTGCTGCATAACAAAGCTTTACCTATATTTTTTAACGAGTATTTTTCTATTCCAAAACCAGCATTTCTTTATCCCAGTATTTCCCAAACTCTGAGGGAAAGAAAGCACACTATTAGGTGCATGGGGAGCATGCACTTTTGCATCCACAATATATATTTTATGTCCACAATACGTTTGGCCCACAACATGTGTTCATGACTGTTGCCGCAACTAAGTATAATGCTAATTTATTTTAGGCAACAATTTAGCTAAGGTAAGCAAAAAACCCCCAAAAATATTTAAGATGAAACTCATCCACACAGATACATACAACTGCTTGATTTTATATATATACAAAACTAATTAAAATCACCTTACCACTTGAAAAGCTCCAGATTGTTGCAGATCATTATACTTGGTCTGATGATCCTTTGTCACTAAAAGACTTTCAAATCTTGCTCCCTTCCCACATGTGTACCTGTCTGCATTCTGTAAATATTCATAGAACACACTCCTGGAAAAAGGCTTAGTGTCAAGGTCACATTTTTGCAGCAGCTGAGCTGAATGCATTGAGGTTGGCAGTGAGGCCTCTTCTTCAGCAAGTGTATCCTTAGAAAGATGTGAGTGCCTAGAAAGCAAATTCCTCTCGTGAACGTTTCCTAGGATTGCTGCACTTGGGCTGCCTGCCCAGCAACTTGGAATACATGCTTCTTTTTTATCTTCTAGTTCATTTTCTTCACGAAGTCCCTCTTCCTCTTCAAAATACTGGTTACTAGACTTTAACCGTTCAGACACTGACTGCAGAAGTGATAAAACAGATGAGGATGGATTATTGCTATCTCTTGATTTCTCACTAGAATGACCTCCTGGTGAGATGTCTGTTGACAGCAAGTCTTCTTGTGAACTGTCATCTTCATATATTGGAGACAGAGAGAATGGATAAACTCTGTAACGCTTTGCCTCAACTGTCATGAAAGATTCTGAACAAGTTCTGTCAAGCTCCTCATTTACATGGTTGCCATCTTCATAGGTCGGCCCAGAGTCATGTTTGCCATTTGCTGCTTCATACATCAGAAGATGCTCAATATTATTCAGGGAGAGGCCAGGAAGCGATGGCAAGGATTGCTCCCGTTCTGCAGATGAACAGCTGTCCTCTTGAAGTGAATCTTCATACAAAATAGTGAAGGAAGAATCACCTTCCCACTCTTTTGGTAAAGACAAAGCAAAACATTGTGGGGATTTCTCTCTGATATCATTCAGGTAATTTCCCTTGCACAAATCATCCATCGTAACCCCAGTTATTTGTTCTTCCTCATAGGCAAAATCTGATTCAATCGTTGGTGAATTGTTCTTCACAGATGATTCAGATATACCGCTTTTATTCTGCGATTCTGTACAGTCTTTCTTAGTTTTGCCATAACCCCTTCCACTGCCTGTTTCACAAGAGCTTCCATGTGGTTCCTCTGTTGCAAAGAAGGGGAGGGTGTTGTAGTTGTAGCCGTATTTGGACAAATCATCCCTAATGTCATTTCCAAGTAAATCTAAAGGCCTATAATCCCCTTTGGATTTGTTAGAAAGACAGGCATATGTACAAACACTGGAGTTAAAGGCTGGCTGTGACACATTCTCTGGCAGAGATAAACATGATGGCAATTGCTCTCTTGTTGTAACAGTCTCTCCATTTCCTGCATATAAGGAATAATCAGATTTATCGCCTGTAGTCCAGTCACTCATTTTGCCACCAGCCTCTATCATGTGTGTACTGCCATTGTCACCCTGACTGTTTTTGCTATTACCTACTGTTGCAGGGCTGGATTCTAGCCTAGCTGTGGAACCACTGCATTTGTCTCCACAGTTTTGCCATGCAAATACTTTATTTGGTACCATTTCTTCTCTTGTTACTTTGCCATTATTTATGTGCAAAGAAGCCAAGGAGCTTGCTATCTCACACTCAAAAGTTATGTTGTGTACCTCAGCTGGATATACTTGGCTTACACTCAGGGGCTCTTTGGTTATTTCAGAAAGTTTATCTGTTAATTTAGTATCCATAATCAGTCTCTCTG
Source organism: Gekko japonicus (assembly GCF_001447785.1). Lineage (NCBI taxonomy): Eukaryota > Metazoa > Chordata > Lepidosauria > Squamata > Gekkonidae > Gekko > Gekko japonicus. Next base: position 43,760 of record NW_015159751.1, read on the forward strand.
GTGCTTCAGTCTTAGACATAAGTACTGTATTTTGAGAAGGGCCCTTGCTCAGAGTTTTGTCCTGTTGATTGTACGTCAGTTTATGTTTGGCTGCATTAACATCATCATCAATTATTTCTTTTGCTTTTAGTGCTAGTGAACGATGTAGTTTAATTTTATTAGTAATGTCAAATGGCATCATTTCATCTTGAGTGCCTGTGTCAATGGTATCTTTCCTTTTAATTCCAGAAAACCTTCTGATACAAGTCTCATTAAAATGTTTTAATGACAAGTTCTTTAGCTGGATTTCTTTTGATTCTGACAACATTTTTCTCATCTTCTCATCTTTCTGAAGGCTGGGTCCCAATAAACTGCCCTTAATGTCATTAGTCTGGCAGACACCCGCTGCTTTCTTTGATTGTATTTCTTCAATAGCTAAATACAGAACTGCATCAACTATTTCATCAGCCTTTTTAAACAAAACAGCTAAGTCTTGGGATGTAATCTGTACTTGTTTTCCTGTTTCAACATCTTTCAGTGTTTCATCAGAAAACTGGCTGCTTGATTTTGTAAACAAAGTAGAAACTGCTTGATCATCCATTTCAACAGGGTCTTCTGAAACAGAAGCAGTAAGGCAATGAGGATTTACTTGCTCTGAAGGAGTTATCTTCATCTCTTTCTCCTGCTCTACTGTGAATGCCTTTTCTAATACCATCTTTACAGGATGTACAGCTTCTACATCTGAGGTAAATAAGTCCACAAATGGGGCTGAGCAAGCAGTTTCATACAATGATTCAGCCAGCAGACTGCCAGAGTTATGGTACGATGAAATTGTGATCCTATCTTCAGAATTAATAGAAAAAGATTGTTTTTTGCCCAATATATTAATTGTTTCACAGGCAGCAGAACACAGTTCTGGCATATCTTTAAAGCAGGAAGTAGGAGAACCAGGCTTGGAAGTATACACATCTTCACATGTAGAAACAGGAAGGATCGCTTTTCCTTCACTGGATCCAGAGCCCAAGGAACATGATCCAGATGTCTCTGTTTCTTCAGAGCAGAGCAAAATCTCACTCCCAATGTTAGCATTTTCAAGACAGTCAGAGATAACCTTTGACTCTGGAATGTCTGCAGATTCCTGAACAGTATCAGAAATGTGATCTTCACCCCCAAATTCAGCAGCAGTAGGAGAGCTCAAAGGTCTGTAGTTCTCTGATTTTTTGCTAACCTGTATATTTTCACATGCAGAGACAGAACGGCATATTTTACCAAAGTCAGTCCCTGCAGATCTGTTAGTGTGCTCCTGTTTATCATTAGAAAAGTAGCACAAAGTTTTCAATAGATTCTGATCTTCAGAGTTAGGCGCAGATTTAGACATATCATCCAAACAGATGCTGTCTTCAAAGATGAAAACATTATTGGCCAAGGCAGATGTCGAAGTAGAAGAAAGAATTGTTGGAGAACCATTCTGCTCTGGCTTCACAGCAGGAGGGGAGCCCTCAGGCAAGAAGACTTTTTTAGAAGGAGAGATAGGAGACAGACCAATCATAACAATCTCTTTAATTTCAGAAGCAGCAGGAACCTTCTCTGTTTCAAAATGATCTGTCATTTCATGGACTAATGGATCATTTTTTTCTGTAGATATAGATAGGTTATTAACCATAACTTCTGCAGTTTGAAGAGATGAAGGCTTGGCCATGAGAGCAGATCCTGTGCTTATAAGCTCTGTCTTCTCAAATTCAGGGGGCTTGGTTCCACCTTCAAGAAGGAGACACTTGTCTAAATTAACTGATGTTTGCATCAGAGTCCCATCATTTCTGTGGCTAAGAGAATGGCAGCTTCCATCTTTGGTTTCAAGGATCAAAGGGGAATTATCCTCAGGAGCCACGGCTTTGCCAGTGGTGTCACCTTCAGTTTCTAAGGAAGTACATAGCACACAGTACTGCCCATTTTCACACTCTACAGATGACAGAGAGGTGCTGGTGCTGCTCACCTGAGTAATGTTGGGCAATGCTGTAGTCACTTCAACATGGCCACCCTCAACCAAAGGCATACAAATTTTTTCCACAGTAACACAGTTAGTTTCAATCTCAGAAATCATGGTGAAGTTTGGATTGATTTGTGTAAGTTCCACTGACTCTGTGGTCCTTTGGTCCTTTGGACTACTTTTGCTGTGCATGTCTACCTCTTGAATTGTTTCTGGGAAATGGGCTGAAACAGACTGATTAATTCCTTCTGTTACTGTACTGGTTTTGTTACATTCCACATCATACAATTCTTCTTCATGTCTCTGTTCATGGAGAGGTAAATGTGCATTTGATGAAATGATTTGTGGAATTTGCTCTTTCTCTTTAGTCAAATGTTTGTGTGAACCTTTATTTCCATTTGCTTTCTGCCCACTACACAAATGATTATTTAAATACAATATCCGGTCACCTGATTTTAGATTGAGCTGATCATCACCATGACTATTACAGGGACATTTGCCTTTTTTTAACAACTGTAGTTCATCATCATCAAAAGAGTATACTTGAGGGTAAGATGAAAATTCATGTTGAATTGTCTCATTTGTTTCTGTGTTAGAAAGAGCACAAAAATGCATTCCTTTTTGAAAGTCAACAATGGTAGGATTGTTTGGCTGAAGCTGTGATTCTGTTTCCCCTAACACCTCCTCTCCCTTTTCAACCAATCTGTTATTTGCTGAATTCATTCTAACAAGATCTATATTCTGGCAACTAGAACTTGCTTCCTTTGGCAACAATACTGGATCTAACAGAAGGTTCTTATTAGCTTCTGGTGTCTTGGAAGCTGAAGCATGTTTCACAGAAACCACGTCTTTGATGCAATTTTTCATGGTTTCCATTTCTGTCAATAAGGTAATTGTATTATTTGGTTCTCTGTTGTCACTGCTACCCAAGACATCCTTCGTGTTATTTTTCAGGTCAATTTCTGCCAGGAAGGTATTAATCTGTGCATCCTTTCTGTTATCTTTTGTCTCAGGTTTTGAATTCTCTTTTAAAGATAATCCTGCTTTTCTTGCAGTACTTTCCAATTCTGGAAGGTCTACAGTCTGATTGTTTTTGGCAGTAGAACTAATACTGCTGGTTGGAACTTCCTTTTCTTGCTCTAGTTCTGCTCGCTTCTTAAGCAACTGCTTAATTCTTGCTGAGCCTCGATATGTTGCATAAGTAACTGCAGGTGTGCCCAGCTCACAGACTGTTTTTCTGGAACGACAGAAATATAATCATTGGCACTTTATTAAGGGTTTGTAGATGCACTCGACTAAATAAATGTTTTATTTTTTTTACTTTGTCACAAAGCTTTTGGCAGAATAGGCACTGCTCACTAAAAAAAGCATAAACAATTTCATTTAAATTCCACTCCCATAATTCCACAAATGAGACTTTGTATAGGTATTTACTTTCTAATCAGAGATATGTCTAGGTGGAAAAGCTCTTGTTAGCAAAAAGTCCAACCAGGAATCCTTCCTAAAACTATGCTTTCTAAATAATTACACAGCCTATTTTCAGTGATGGATATGTCTGGGTGTGGTTTGTACAGGAAAAGCAATTCACTCACCGAGCCTTTAACATTTTCAACTACACAATGATCTATAAAATCTCCAGAAACACCGTTTTTTTAAAAAATTAGAAGCTAGTACCTTGTGCAAAAATACAGTATTTCTGCAGTTGTATAATAAGTAGTTTTAAGGAACAAGCTATTATTAGGCACAATTTGAGGAACCTTCCTTTCTTGTCTCTATTCAAATGCAAGATCATGGGTTGGATCTTGTGCAAAATTTCCACTTGGGCTGCAGTAGCTGCTTGCACTAGGTCGAATTTCTTGTATTTCCATTTTTGTTTGTACTTGTGCAAGATCTTGTGAAACCAGTTTCTGGGCACTATAATATATAGGGAGAAAAACACTAGATCAGGGGTATCAAACATAAGACTCAGGGGCTGGAACCGGCCCATCCAGGGCTTTTATGTGGCCCTCAAGCAACTAGTACAAGGGAGGGAACAGGGGACTGCTTGGGGGGGAGTGAGCGGAGCTCCAGTTGTGGCTTCAGCGTGGTGGAATAACTTCATCTGCAGCAGTCAAGCAGCATGGGAGTGTCTGCCCAGTGCTGCACCACTGGCTCTCCACTCCGCCCATATGGGTTTTCCTTTGCACCCCCCTCCCAGCCCATGGGGCCTTGCAGTGAGGATACAACAACTAGGAGTTTACCAGCTGCTGTCCTTTATAAAGTTTATATTTCTGGTAGCTGGCATTACTTTTTATGGCATGCATGGCCCAGCCCAGCAAGTGACATTTATGTCAAATCCGGCCCTTGTAACAAATAAAGTTCAACACCTCTGCACTAGGTGTTGCACAAGATCTTTCACAAGCAGAAATGCACTATGTCTGTTCACATTTCCGCTTGTAGTATTGCTGGATCTTAGCCACAGCCTGTTATGCATGTATGTAACATTGATCGCTCAGGAAGGATGGCTCCAGAGCAAGCTAATTTATACTGTGGCCAAACTGCTCGCTCACAGCTTTAATGCCAGTAGCTCAAAAAGTAGAATTTCTGCTCACAAGACACCACAGCTTAGAGGGAACATTGATGATGATTACTTTTCTATCAATAACCCCCTTTTGCCATTACATTACTTATAAGTGTTATTTCATCCACTTTAGAGGCCTGATTCATTCCATTCTAATAAACTGTTCAAAAAGCTGCAGCGTCATCTCCCCCTGTATAAGCATTCTCCATAACTCCTTTATGCACATGCCTTTTTCCTAAGCAAGGCAGGTAACTACAATAAAAAGTATTTAAAATTTGATAAAATACATTAAAAACATATTAAAAAGCACTCCTTATGCCTAAAAGGATATTTCCCCCTTTACACAGGCTCAGACTACTCCAAAAACTCTGGGAACATGACTGCTAAATGAACTCAACATACTACTCTCTTGATATACTGGATAAAGACCTTTTAAAATAGGCAAAGAGATGAGTTGGTGAAGCTGTGACAAACACTGCCTGCTTCAGCACAGATTCATCCAAGACCTTCACCATGTACCAAGGCTCATTCATAATACAACACATAATATTTTTGGAAATGTCATGTGTTAAGGTCAGGCAACAGGTTGTGATGAAACAACATGATGACTGTTTCAAACAATATCCATACTTGCCATGAGTCCAAGGACCTACAGTGTGGCACATTACAGCCATCATATGAATCAGCTCTGAGTGGGTTACACAGGAGCTACAAGTTTCCTATATATGCAGGGGTCTTTTGGGGCCGGAGCGCGCCGGAGCACGCCGGAGCACCGTTACGGGAGCCCAGGAGCTGGCAAAATGGCGGTGGCAGTAAGCCCCACCCCCAGCTCCTCATGCTACGGCCAGTCGCGCCTTCCTGGGGCCCGGCGCTGGAGCACTACGGCCCTGGGGAAGGCCAGATGAGGCCCCCTGCTGCCTCCCGGGGTGAGGGATCTACGGGGTGGTGGTGGAGGCTTGATTGGGGGAGTGGGGTGGGTGGGAGAGCCTCCCCCCATCTCTTTGCCCT